>NC_048420.1:22689550-22803344 GCF_013103735.1 Etheostoma cragini | reverse complement strand
AGAGAGAGAGAGAGAGAAAGAGAGCGAGAGAGAGAGAGAGAGAGAGAGAGCGTGAGTATGTCTATTAAGTTGAATCACTCACTCACATGAATGTTGTCCTTTACCAAGGTTATAATCGTTAACGAAAATGAACGGAATAACATAAACTAGGTGTAAAAAAAATATTTTCGTAAAGGGATATAATAATAAAAACGAGGCTTTACAAAAAAAATGATAACTAACTGAAACTGTAATTTCTGTGTGCAAAACTAACTAAAATAAAATTATTGTCCTGGCAGCATTCAACACCTAACATAGCGTCTGTTTTTTTGGATGAATGGGTGTGTTGTTCAGTTATCAAAATGTCCACATTTGTCCTTAGTTTTCCTCTTTGTCAATGTCTTTCACAGAGCAAATAACGTTATATCTTTCAGAGTAGACATTTCCGACCATAGACCTGTTTTATACAGTCTGTGCCACAGGTTTATATATTTTACGACTGAAAACCCAGAAATTCCGATATACACTACATATACACTACATATACACTACATATACACTATAGGAAGCCTTTCCCCGGCGACCCGATAGCTGCTGGTTCGGACATAGTACAAACACAGCAAAAAGCAGTACATCCCTTCCACTATGTGTCACGATGGCCAGATATGTCAACTTTGATGTTCATTAATTGTTTTTACACAGCATTTAGTGTATATGTTTTTCAGTTTTGACCAATTTAGACATTTTAGAGATATATTATAAGTATTTTTTCTTTCCAAATGGACACAAAGCATTTTGGAATCAAGCCTTTCAGCTCAACATTCGGTTCTTTCACTAAAAAAAACTAAAAAATCGATTGCTTGGATCGACTTTGGGTACAGAGCTGTCATTTCTAGTACCTTGAGATAAAGTACAACATCTCCCAACTGTATCTTCTCCCACTGAAGAGTGATGACTCCCCCTCCACCTCCACCTCCACCCACACCCACACCCACACCCGTTGCCTAGACGGGTTTATTGATATTGATGTGGATGGAAGGCTTCGGTCTCCATTGAAGGGAGTATGAAGGCGGAGGTATTTTTAGGCGCTGACGAGCGGGGCAGGGACCTGGCAGAGAGAACCGGATCGATGCAGACAGCATCGATGAGGATGTCGAGCCTATATGTTGAGAATACAACACGTAAGAAATATCGGCTCTTAGTGCAAAGAAGACTGATAAGTGAGTCCAGGCTATTGATTTCAGCAGCTTAATCCACTTCACTCAGCCTTTCATCAAAAGGGACATGAAAGAAGGTAGTGGGCTAAAAGAGGATTTTTAAGCTTTGAACAATGATGAAAGTGTAGAAACATCAAGACTTTTGTGAAAGTGATATTCAACAATTTAGGCAAATTGTCGACATGAGCACCCTCATATTGACTTTGCTAATATCTAGTAGAAGTGGGACTTATTTCAAAAACACACACACACACACACACACACACACACATATATATATATATATATATATATATATATATATATATATATATAATACATACATACAAATAAAGTGTTTTATTATTATTATTATTATTATTATTTGAAGGGCTGTCAAAATTAAATGCACCAGTAACATTGTGGACAGTATTGCCAATTTGGCGACTTTATCTCACTAGATTAGGTGACTTTTCTGACTCTTTTAGCGACTTATAAATATATTCAAATATATTTCAATTGTCTTTCATTCCCATGCATCAACATTATTCCCTCTTGAAACAATCTTGAAGTGATATTCAACAACTTAAGCAATTTTCCACATAAGCACCATCACACGACTTGTGTAATTTGTAGCTGAAGTTGGACTCATTTCAAAAACACTTGACTTTAAGTATTTTAGAGGCTCCTGCACGGTTTTTGATCCAAAAGGACTGTGAGGAATGAAAGCAGCATTTTATCTCAGTTCTTACTACGAGATGTTAGAGATGTACTGTAGGTTATAATTTGTGTTAATAACGGGGAGGCCTCTCCTGCCATCGCCACTTAAATCTAATATTCTTTAACATCCCAGGCCTTGCTGACTCATACAGGTCTGGATCCAAGTTTGGATAGTTAATCTAATTTTAGGCAGGCAGTGTTATACCTGACAGAGATTCTCTAATGATGTGATAAAAGATGGTGATTCCAAAAAACGTGAGAAGACGGAGGACGTGTACATGCACGCTGCTGCCCTGGTTTTGCGTCATATCCTGTTTTTGTTGATATTTGGGATAGGATCATCACATGGAACACAATGTCACAAACTGGTTGAGAGACGTTAACACAAAGGAGGAACAACTAAACAAAAGTAAATAACTAAGTGTAAGAATGAGCTAAATAGGCAGTGAGAGCAGTGCATGTAGGGCTGACATTAATTAAAAATGAATAATGACAATCTATCATTTTTTTTAAATCGTTAATTGAGAAAATATGCCAAAGATGATCTGGTTCGAGATTCTCACATGTGAGCATTTGCTGTTTTTTTTCTGTTTTGTGGCATTATATATTGATAGTGGTCATTCCAACCAAGTAATTTGAAGATGTGGACATTTTGTTAACTAAACAACACACCCATTCATCCAAAAAAACAGACGCTATGTACGGTGTTGAATGCTGCCAAGTCAAAACGGGAAAGCATACAGAGCGGATGCCAGCTGGAAGCGAGACAGAAAATGAGCTAATGGGCGAGCTTTTATAACCTTCAGGGCCCGCAGGACGACCAGGTGAACCACAGCGGAGGAAAACCCTCCCAAAGCTTATGAATCATACCAGGAGCAACAAGAACAGCTCAGCAGACAGAGAGGGACACAAGAGTTCTTCATACTGTATATCTCTGATTAAACTTCTCAAAGTTTCTGATTAGTGTCTGCTGCCTTTACTGGCTCGGTCATCTAAATAAGTCTGTCACCTCTGGAATGTCTTAATTAGAGCTGCACAATTAATTAATCGCGATGTTATTGAAATCGCAGTATGCAAATCGTAGGGGGGCGCAGTATTTGTTAAAGGCAATGTGTTAAACCACTCTGAATTAAGCACTGTGGTGCTGCAGACACATCTCGGCCTACAAATCGTACCCTACAGACTAAAGAAACAATCTTAGTTTGGTACAAAGCCTCGCAAAAATCCCACTATATTTATTTTAATTTCAATATTTTCCAGTGAAAATGAGAATAATGACACAACAATTATAATTTCCTCCAATGTTGTGAGTCATTTTGCAATCGCAACATCAGTCAAATTAATCTCAATTAGAAATGTTCCTCTTATCGTGCAGCCCCAGTCTTAATGATCAAAAACTGTTGAGAATGAACCCATTTTTGTGTATTTATGGTAGTTTAACCCTGTATTCTGCCAGCAATGGAACATAAGCATGACTAACAATGCTCAAACAATCTTTTCTACACACAACATTAGACTTAGTCATTAGACTTCCACTTTGAATGCTAAATGCTGATGACTATAACTACCAATACGAGGCTCAAACCCAGGCAGAAGAATCCAAAATACAGAAAGTCAAAGTTAATGCAATTAAACCAGAAATACACAATATTAAGACAATATTAAATAAATTAACTTAGGCGTTTTACATTTATTTAGAGCAAAGTTTTTAGGGTAAGTCAAGCAATAACTTCATTTCTTTTCCTTTACTGTATATCATTAGTCATACAATTAGTTTTCTGACTTTTACTACTCTTTGTGCGACTGAATTCCAGTACAAGCTTATGTCATCATAAACTAAAGTATTCCTGATTTTTGTTAATTCCCCAGCTCACATATTCATGTTTACCAAACCAATGATAAGGACTCATCTGGGTTTGATGCTTACGTGTACAAACAGAAACAGGAAAGGTGGATAAACCTAGAAATAAACATACTCATTCTTTAATTTTCCAACCTCTTGATTTTTGGTTGCTGCTACTTCACTTCCTATCCAACTTTACCTTCTTAGTTTGAGAATCCAACCATTGACCTTAGACTCAAAATCCAAACCGCTTTAGTGTCTGAGCCACCATTGACGTCGAATTCGTTATCTCTCCACCGCTAACACACACCACTTTAATCCTGGGGTCATTTTTCTCCAGACTGAGTAGAATGATCCATCTGTCTACACCATCTCTAATAAAAGAGCCAGTCATTGTGACATTGTGAGAAATGCACACTTAAAAGTACGTGGCCTGGCCAGTTTCAGGGACAAAACTTCTGTCTTTCTCTCTCTGTCCGACTTCTATCTGTTATCCCATGAAATACATGTAAAGGATGTCAAAGATAATGCAAAGTTGTGCTAAAACACAACAAATTTCTACTTATCTTAGTCTGAAATCAAACTGAAACTGTATTAAACTCCGGCGACCCATTTACTTTTGTCTTTGACAACACTGACTCTTTACTTTGCATTGCATTACACACCAGCGTGTGTGCACCAGCAGCCAACGCTGGCCAGCAAAAAATAAACCAGGAAGAGAGAAACAGCATCCAATGTAGCATCAAAACTCTATGAGAACGAGGGACCCGAGGGACAAGGACAAAGGGACATTACTATAATAACTTAATAGTATTGATTTGAAGTAATTGTACCTCTGCATTAAAAGACAGCCAACAACGTGATCCTTCAGTTCCTACTGCTACAATAACTGTAGCATTTGTTGTAAAGAGAATTAATGAAGCAATTTCAAAGAACTATTTAGTAATTCAAGTGTGAAGAAATTCCTAATTCCTAATTATTAGGGGTGTCAAAATTGGCCAAAATGACGTGTGAATGACGCCGTGCTTATATTGACGTCTTCATTCTTGATGATCATGCTGGTTGTACTCTGGCCCTCATGACCCCTGACATAGGACTAGGTATACATTAAGTACATTTGCACCATGTTATGGTATTAGGCCTAGGCCCAATTTGTTAGGAATACCAGTTGTACTATAAAATAGGATGAGAAATAGTATTGTTGCTGCTGTTTGGACAGACCTGCCGCCACTGCTAAAAAAATCCTAAAGGAAACACTGGATACACTAATGCTAATCACCACATCACAGAAAGCTCGCAGCCTTAGCGCCTTCGGACTGTTCTAAAGACAATGCTCAAAACCAGAGGTGAACACCTCGGCTTGACTCGACTACTTATGCTTCTGTGTTAAATCAACGGCGTGGCTACATACGTAGGTACGTGGAGATACCGACACTACGCCGGACCCTACGCTGCAGCCTGACATGCACCTCTCATAAACTGTAACTACACGTCACGGCGTCGTCTATGTTCACGATTACATTTACATGTACCTATGTTTATGTGTATTATTATGCGTATGTGCTTTTGATCCTACTGTCAAAGCACTTTTCTAGACTAATTGTAAAGGTGCTATACAAATAAAGTTTTATTATTATTATAATTACATGTGCTTTCACAGGCTGCACTGAATAACCTCATTTACTTCAAACGTCAGACTCACAGTCAACATGTAAAATAAGGAGAGCTTAACTCAGTCATAAAATCCTCAGGTTCTGGCTGGTCGACGGCCCGTTTTCTTTTTTTAACACTACATTATTAAAATAGTTTACTATATAATAATAGTAATAATAATAGTACTTTACTCTCTATTATGACAGGATAATGACTAACAGAGTGACTTACCCTTTTAATCACCCTCAAATATTTTGGAATCATCTCCGGCCTTCATGACTTGCACTGGTTGTGCCCTGTGTGTGCCAAAGCCTGGCGTGGATAATGAATCTAATTTTAGCACGCTGTGTTTGTGTCCGAGAGTGTGTGACAGAGACATAGTGGACAGCGTTGTCTTTTTCCCCTCAGCAAGCGTGTTGGAGGCTGCATCAGTTTGACATACTGTTATCTCCTCCTCCCTCGCTCTGTCAGTGTCCCTCGTTCATTTCTCTTCCCGTTTCTCCTTCCCTCGCTCGCCCTCTCCTATCATGGATGGTTGAGACAAAGCAATTGTGCATTCTGGACTTATATTTTGTGTCTTCTTGAATCTGTGTTTCCTGCCATGGTCTGAAACCTGTAGCTACTTAAGCACCTGTAATAATGACATTATCTTTAATTCACCTCTCTGTTTTCTCTCTCTCTCTCTCTTTCTTTCTTTCTCTCTCGCTCACTCTCTCTCTGTCTCTCCAGCAGTGGATGCGGTGCCGGTACAGAAAGATGGAGATCAGGTAAAATGCTATTATCTTTTGTATTTTTAATGCCTCCATCGTTCCTGCGATCTATTTTCTCATTTTGCAGAAAGCCACTGTGACAGAATACCAAAGACACCACTGCCGGTGTCCTCAGCTCTCCTCTTACATCTGTCCAGTCACCAGACAGAAATGGCAGTGTGCGAGATTGTCATTTCTTGTCTCCTCAAATCCTTTAGAGGTGGAAAAAAAAGAAGCGTTGTTACTCACCCAGAAGTGCTTCCTGCTGTGAGACGACCAGGCCTTGGCCCAAAAGAAAGGACGCCCAGATCTAAACATTGAAAAGGGATCAACAATTCATGTGTGGAGAGTGTATTTTTTCAGACAGTATTTGTGAAGGCCCGTGTGTCTGCGTATATACTACGTACGTATATACTGAATGAAGACAAATTGGATCTTAAATTTGTCCAACAATGACAATTATGTCTATATCTTAGCTCTCCTGTCTCATAGCTGGCAGGTCCTGGGTTTGAAAAGAATTAGGGACTCTAAATTAGCCGAGGTGTTAATAGTTGTGTGTCTGCCTGTGTCAGCCCTGTCATAGCTGTCCAGGGTGTAGCCTGTGTCTCACCCAATGAGAGCAGGGAAAGGCTAAGGAACGATGACCAGGTATAGATGGTGCATGGAAGGGTGTGTAATTACTTTTGGCCCTGGAGAGTTGGGGCTAAAAAGGGCAACAGTTCCTTCACTGTTACCTGACGTAAATGTGAATACCATCAACTTAAAGATGAAAGTCAGCACTTCACCCTCTTTGTTTTATGTTAAATTCAATGTGCTCCTGTACAGAGAAGACACAACAAATGTCACTGTCTTATTAATTTATGACTACACTTTATCTATAAACTGCTTTTTTCAGAGATTTTGAACCAAGAAGAATATTAATCTGGCGAGAAAATGAAAGAAATGCAGACATATCAACCTTCGGAAGCTTATTTTACTCAAACCTATGTATACTCCTGCATGTCTGCACTCTGGCTGTGAAGGGGTGTGTGTGTGTGTGTGTGTGTGTGTGTGTGTGTGTGTTGATAGTTTCTTACCAAGGCCACAGAGCCGCTCTCCCCGGGGCTCCGAATATTACTGAGCCATATATCACTTCTCAGCTGTAGACCCTGGGGAGAGAGAGAGAGAGAGAGAGAAATACAAAAACACAGACATCAATCTTATTGTTTTTCCACCATTGGTTGCTGCTTTCTTTTCTTTAGTGTGTTTAGTGTTTTCCTCCTATACAAGGGTTGAAAGGCTGACATACACCAGCAGTTTTTCTGTCTGTATACATATTTTTAATATCTATTTATTAACATTACAGCTAGCTGTAGCTTACAAGTGAAAGAGCAAGATGTCAATAACTTGCAGCTCTTTCCATGTCCCCTGCCTAGCGAGAATAAACACATTAGAAGGGATTTCTTTAAAATATTGCACATATTTTAAGCTCAGTGTTGACACTTAATGGCCATGGCATCAGTAGCAGATTCATTTTTGATTAAGTGTTGCTCCTGTTGAGCACTGATCCCATGGCAGCCCTCGAGTTGTTTTCTTCCACAAACATGACTCTTCTGTGTAATTCAGATCTGCAGAGACGGAGGCTAGCAGGTGGAGAGGGATTTAAAAAGTAAAACACAGGAGCTCAGGGAGACAATTCAGACTCAGAAACAGGGGACTAGGAAGATATGAAGGACGATTTAAAACTCTGATATGCCGATTTATATATATTTTTTTTAACAATCCAGAAACATGTTACAAAAATAGTTGTGACTTCTCACTAAAATAATATGATAATAATTTATTGTATTGTCACAACAGAACAGAGGAACATCAAAATATTTTAAAGATAAATTTCTGATATTTCTGATAAATAAAATGTGTAAAAATACAAACTTCAGTGTTGCCAACAGGGACGTTGTAGAGCGTCCTCTGGTGGACAAAATATACAACGCCAACGCTCATAACATGGTGGAAAGTCCGTTTTAAATATATTTAATTTCATTTATAATGACAAATAAAGGATTTTGATGTATCGGTCGGGCTCTAACCTTGATATAACCTCCTCTTCTGCTATCTATTAGCAAGGGCACCGTCACTGCAACCGGGAATTAGCGTCGCCCAGGACCAGTTGTGTTTGTGTGTGTGTGTGTGTGTGTGTGTGTGTGTGTGTGTGTGTGTGTGTGTGTGTGGGTTCCCCCCCCGAATCACAAAATAGCCAGAAAAGACAGACCATCATCCAGAGCCAACACAGTGCTGTGGAGATCTGGGTGCAAGACTTCTAAAAACCCAAACTTGTAAACATCATGAGAGAAAGTCAGCAACATTGAAGTCAGTAGGATGCATCCTCTGGGGACCATGAATGTCTGTAATGAATTTCATGGCAATCCAATCCTTATTCCTTCCGAGGGAACACAGTGAAAACTGACTGTGAAAGAAATGCGTGAAAAGTTGTGTTAATTCAGCTCTGTTTAGTCCCTGTGTTGAGACGGCAGTTAGAGAGCTTAGGGACCGTCTACAAACTACAACACAGAAAAGAGATGAAACAAAAATATATGTAGGCTATCAATTTAATGATTAAATAAGGAAGTGTCTTCAAACTTACATCAATTATAATTGGTCTCCTGCTAGTTGTACTACAGCACTTACTTTAGAAAAAAGAAAAGGCATGAGCTTATTTTTGAAAATATGTTTGTATTTCTTTTCTGTGTTATAGTTTGTAGATGGTCCCGAAGCACTGCTTTTACTATCAACACAGGAACTAAACAGAGCTGAATTAGCACAACTTTCATGCATTTCTGTCACATCTACAGCATTCAGATTCAATGTGTTCCCTCAGAAGGAATCACTGCACATGGGTAAACACTTGTAATACATTCCGAATCTATTCAGAGGCTAAAAACACATTTAAAACTTGCCCTGTTTAAGCCTGTTGGGTGCTGACCCTAACAGGAGGATAAAACGGTGTAGGCAGCACCGGTTGATTTCTTCACTCTACCGACAGACCTCCACATTTACAAAGCTACGTGTTGGAATCAACTGGAATACTCCTTTAATGATACCAAACCCTACACTCAACAGGTAAACACCCTTAAAAGCACAAACTACAGGAACGCAGGCATCAAAGGTATGAGCTCATCATGCTGGACTCACATTTGCACGATAAACAATGTCAACCTAAGCGAGGAAACCTCCCTGCAGCATTAGGCTCAGTGGAAGGCCCATTAGCTGAAACACCAGCCTGTTTGTGGTTCCACTAAAAGTCAGATCAATACTGAGTGCCCCTATCAGATCTCCTCTGAGGATATAAGCCTTCCAGATTCACACAAGTCTGACTAAAAGGATGAAGAACACAGACAGATCTGACTGAGATTGAGCAGCAGCTAAACTACAGACTTGATTTATCACCATTAGTGTTTTTCCTCAGACAAAGACTTGAGACTTCAAATGAGCTTCCAAAAGACGATGAAGCCACAAAGACATTTTCTTGAAAGCTGCTAGATATCTCACCACTATAAAATATCTTTAATGGTTTCCTATTTAATGGCAAATCTCTAATGTTTTAAAAGTGTGATAGTTTCTGAAAATGCACTTCCACATCATGTGGCAGCAAAACTTTAAACCATTTTAGGGATTAGCAGCTTTTTAAGCAAAATGATCCCACAGCTCTAAGAATTAAAAGAATTGCATATCTTGCATGTAGTACACAATCCTACGGCTGGTTTGTATTAGGCACTGTTTTGTTCCTTACATGACTT
This sequence comes from Etheostoma cragini, assembly GCF_013103735.1. Lineage (NCBI taxonomy): Eukaryota > Metazoa > Chordata > Actinopteri > Perciformes > Percidae > Etheostoma > Etheostoma cragini. The sequence continues at coordinate 22,793,428 of NC_048420.1, read as the reverse complement.
ATTGTCCCATCTTTTCCTTAAGAGATTTTTCATCTTAATCAACAGCTGTTAGTACTGTAAGATTATGTTTTTGTCACAAACCACATTCAGAATGTTTTAATGCCATACAGGCAGCCTAGTAGCTATGACTGTGTAATATATCTGTTGTAAATTATACTACAAGAAAGAAGAAAAAACCCACAACTGAAAGTAGTTTTTTACAATTTACATCTGGTCCAATGCATGCTGGGATACATTTAGGCACCGTGGAGCAGGATAAATAACTATAGTAAAGGGACAGATGGATAGGTAGTTATATTGTGTAAACTGTCTGCTTCAGAATGATGCTTTAAGGCAGCATAAAGACACAATTTAACCAGCTGCTCACGGAGTTAAATGTTGAGCTGTAAATGTCAGTTTACTGAGAGACTGTCAATGTTATTGTGGATGAATGGACCTATTAATGCTGCGGCGTCTCTCTGCCATTCAGGTTAATACATTATTGGCGGAGCTACAGGGACGAGCTCATCTGTTGTATACTTTATGGAGCCTATCTAACAACAAAATAGGATCATAAGCACACTACATAGATGGTGACGGTTACGCAGATTTTTTTGTCCTCGGTTGACCAGCAGAGCTTTACATTCACACACACACACTGAGGGGTGGTTCTGAATCCATATCCTGCAACCTCTGACGCAAGCTGTGTTATTAACACTAACACACACACACACACACACACACACACACACACACACACACCAAGGACAGAGATAGCACTGTATTACAAACTCCTCACACGTTTGACCATTATAAATCATGACTGAAACCTCAGTTATTAATTCATTATGTAAGCTACATTCTGAGCCAGGACACTGTTTTGTGTGTTTGTGAATACTTTAAAATACGTACCCTTTTCTTGTCTATCACACACATTGCTAATAATAATGTATCTGCATTAAGGGTTGTTGATCAATACCAAAGAAACTGATCAACTGGGCCAACTGAGGAGATTTCAACACTTGTGTCTTAGATTTATGTTGACATAAGAACATATTTGGCATGACCATAGTGATTATGACGTTTGTCGCTCAGTCCACCACTTCAGACAGAAATGAAAGGATTGACATTGACATTTTGACATTCGGGGTCCCCAGAGGATGAATCCTACTGAGGCTGACATTTTGGTTCTTTAGTGAAATGTCTTGACAACTATTGGATAAATTGCAGTCATGTCCCCCTCAGGGTGACTAGTAGAAAAACTTTAATCACTGATCATGTTTGGTGCTTATTAGCAAAAAGTGAAGAGGGTAAACATTAAACATGGTCTGTGTCTGGAATCATTCATTCATTCATTCACTCACTCACTATGTCAGAGAGTTCTATGTAGAGTACTACACAGTAAACTCATCTGCAAAATGGAAAAACAAACTGGTCATTTTCTCTGTGCCAAAACATTGTTGTCCCAAAAATTAAACATCCATACCGTCGCTATGGCGGCAAATAAAAGCTGAGTTTGCCTTAAATATAATACATACAGGGATAGTTTGCCTGTAATAGTTTCACATTAGGACTATTGAAACAAATTCCAAAGGTCGAATATGATTGGAAGAGTATAAAAATATCAACTATCAATACTATTCAAACACTGAAATGAGTATTAAAATGTAATTTTTTTATTTACTATTTACTATTTATTCTAACATTAGCTAATTTCCCTCTTCTCACCTCGGCCTACCCGCATGTGAAAACGAAATGCTTTGTCATGTCATTACTGATTAACAATAAGTTAACGAGAGTGAGAAACACAAGGCATTGTGAGGTTTGTAGATCACAGAGCTAACATTAACGTTGCGTAACGTTAGTACAGTGGAAATGACAAGGGTGGGGAATAGTTTTAACATGACTTTAACATCAGTATCCACCGACACAAAATGATTATGTCATTATTAGTTAGCTAGCTCGGTCGTGTTTCGTGACTATGTCGTGAGTTTTAGGAGCTTAAAAAAAGCAATGAGCTATGACGTAGGACCCTTCAAAGCCAGACTAATGTTACAAGTCCCTCTAGTGGACAGTCATTTGTAATTTTGTAACAGTTTTTTCTATTTTTTCTGCAATAAATGATTTGAGTCGGTCTTCCACCTCTGTAAATCACCAACAACAGTAATGCATGAATACAACCTGACGCAAGAAGACACAGCTCGGTTCAGCGCTTACTTGCAGCTCAGCTACAGCAGCAGATAACCTTTGACCTTACCTGCCGCTCACACGGTCCGCTCACAGTGAAGTCCTGCACCCTGTGTTTAACAATATCTGGGTAGCACCTTCTAATTACTCACTCTTTATAGTGTAACCTAGTGGTTAAGAAATAATTAACCAATGCTTTGTAGCTCTGTAATAGCTTATCTCCATAAAGCTACCAATTTCTTTAATTTTCTTAGTTTATAGTATTGTTAAAACACTTAAAAGTACAACACTTCCATGCAAAGAGGAGGTATTTATAATTTAATATTTAGTTTGACTTTCCACAAGACAAGGGTCATACATGACTCAATGTACCTTTAACTAAAAAAAATCATTAACAGAAGAGAATGTACTGCCGTTTGAGTTTATTTTGTTTACTGTACGAGTCATAATCAAACAAATACAGTAATCAGATTTGGTTCACTTGGATCTCAGTGATTTATTTCCGTTTATTATTTATTTATTTACTGCTGAGCCTGTTCATTAGCTTTTGAGATGAAATAAAACATTAAATTAGTTCATTTGAGCATGTCAGCTGTGTGAGTTTTTATACAGTGAGTGTTAATAATTGACAATGTTGATGTTTGTTCAGGTTTAAAAAATGTTTTTTGTTAGTATAGGTTTGCTCGGGGGAAGTTAGTGACTTATTCCCCAGATCTGTCCGTGCTCTTGTTATGTGGATCAGACACAAAAACACAATGAGGTGACTTGCTCATGGCTTCCCTAAATCCCTGCGCCATCTCAGCGGTTGCTTTGTTAAAGGAGAATTATTCTTATTCCTCATTCACTGGTCATGAAAAAATAAACATCTCTGACATGAATATTACATTGATGCTTCAGAGAAAGCAAAAGGAGCCTGCAGGAAGACAGAATTAACTCTAGATTCCAGTGGTTTCAATTTGGTAACCATTTCCTGTATATGACACCACATGCAGGTTGCCTTGAACCATGTCAGACCCAAATTCATATTCATTCATTCATGTACAAATTCTTGTTTTAAAGTCTCTGAGTCCAGCAGCTGGTGATTTGAGCATGAATAAATACAAAAACAGAGCTCCATCTTAATGTTTTACTGCTTTCTGTACTTGTTCTCTTATTGCCAGATTCAAATGCGGCTGTCCATCCTCCACCAGCCGTCTTATCACTGTATTAGCATTTTTATTATTATTTGGTTGGTTTCTTTAGATGACCTTATGGGAATGAATGATGCACCTTTACAGCTTCACAAGATGAGATTTCTATGTGAAAATCCATCTCTTATTCATCAGTAATCACACAATTGAGGATGCAATAAGAAAGGAACACATTCCCTCACAATGAAATGCAGCTGACTCAGTCCATCTGTGTTGTGAATTTATTACTGTTGGCTGTGGTGACTTCTCTGCTGGTTGAAACTAAAAAATCAAGCCATTATAATGAAAAGAGCCAGGGCTCTATTAAAAAGCCAAAATCACAAGCATCAGTGTAAATCTTTGGTATAAAGCATGCTAGACCTGACAAAATACGACTAAGATTTGATTGATTTCAGGGTCCTGTGAGGGATACGATACAATATATTTCTACTCTATCAGTTACATTTATATCAATTCACAAAAAGCAACTAAAATCTCATTTGACGATTTTATAACTGAGCTCTTCCAGACATTTTAGGAAAAAATATTCTTTTTTTTTTATAAAGAGTAAATATAAACTCAATCCAGACTAGTTACATGTGTGTCAGCAGCTTGTTGACATCTATTAGATGACTTTTGGGTGTTGAAGTTCCTACAGTTAGCTAAAATGAATACATCAACATGAGCAAAGCGGCCCTGTGTAGCGTTACATATTCTTTAAAGCAGCTCCAAATACAGCAGAAACAAGAAAAAGGCCAGCATGCCTGTATGGTTTGGGTATTTTGTCGGTGTAAAGGTCTGTCTTATTAAAGGCTATTTATTCTTACCCATCCACTTGAGTGCCTGAAAGTGGATTTTTTCTTAACCTACCCACAGATAAAGGCAGAAGCACTTAAGTTACCAGTATTTTACTTCATATTAAATAAAGTAGTTTGAGAGAAAAAAAATGATCCAAACTTTCAGTTAGTCGGGGTTGACACGATAAACGCTTATGTGCAAGTTAAAATAAGATCAAATATAATCAGCCTAGCGTTTCCCACACAGGATGATGCCAAAGCATTGAAGTCTGACTCAGATGTGCCGATTTCAGGATTGTCTTTACACTTACTAATGTCACATGATATTGTTAGAGAGGGTTCTGCATTAAAGGGAAAGCTATACGAATTATTTCCACTGAAGCTGTGTTATTGAGGGCGAGGAATTTTAAAGATTAAGGATCATTACATTTCATATAAACATGAACACATCTCCTAGATGTCTCCAACCACTTCTGTGGCAGCAGCATCATCCTTGTGAGGAAATGTCACCTCCCATGCAGTCTGTGATCTGTGGCCCTGAAGACTACAACGTTGATAACCGACTTAAAGTGCCGGTGGAGAAACTCTGATGTTAAAAAATAAGAACCCCCAAAAATCCCTCTCGACAGGAGTGTATTTAAATTCTCTGGAGCGACGGCAGTCCCAAAATGTTTCCCTCTCCCTTTCTGCCCATTGTACACTGGGATGAATATGCACCATTGTCTGTGTGCATGTGTGTGTGCATGTGTGTGTGTGTGTGAGAGCATATGAGGACACACAATAAATGGTGTCCAGATTTGGTCACCCATCAGATTTGCTGTTGCCCTGGGCAACTGCTGAATGGTATCCATTGGTTACCTAAACATTCTGAGCATTGTAGATGGACAAAGAGGAAGGATGAAGATGACAGCACACAAACTCAGTCCCACACACAATTACACAGTTTCTATATTTATATTCTGATTCCAAAAACTGCTTCTTATGTCCTTTGTTTCTCTTTCTACACTTTTACTTAGCTGGTTAAAAAGAAATAAGTTGTTTTACTGTGAGACGAGGCGACTGCATCAAATGTTTACAGCTCGTCCTGTAGATTATCTTCACGCCTGTTTAAATTACAGGATAATCATTCCCAAGCTTATTGTTCTGGTTAGATACTGAGAAGTACTACCATGAATTAGGACGTTTCTGAATACAAATAAAAGTCTACCACAGTCAATCAATAATACATGCAGGGGTGAAAGATTGGATTTTTTAAACTCAATTTAACCCTTGTGTGGTCCTCGGTCATTGAATTTTTTGGTTGTTTTATTTAGTCTTATAGCATTTGAATTGTTTTTCAAAACAGTATCCAGACTAAACTTTGACATCTACCACTCAACATCCTCAGATCTTAACTATTAGTCAAAATAATTCATAATTTCTTTCTTTTTAACTAAAAACTTGCATGTATAATTTGATATAAATGAGCTTTGTTGACCATGAATTCCAAGAATAAGTGTAAAACCTGTTAGTAAACCAGCTCAGGTTTTAAATAAAAGCACCAAAAGCATGAAAAAAGTGACAGATAAATCAGAAAAAAATCACAAACATTGGAAAAGCACAAAAAAAATCAATTTTGACCTTGAAGGACAAGTTCATGGTTAAGGGGAAGACAACACAAGGGTTAAGAGCAGATTCAATTAAAATAAAGTAGTAGTTAAAGTTCTAAACTGCAAGTAAAAATGTAACTCCAGACAAAACTATTAGGAACGGCTGACGCCCTAATATAAAAGCTGTAAAAGCATTGTAATTGAGTGTAATTTAGGACTAAGGCTTAAGACCAGTTTCAATGTCGCAAATCTCCTCTTACCTCAATTTTAAATCTCCCTCTACTCTTCCCACCTTTGCTATACGTGTACTCTTCTCCTCCCTTTCCTCACCTCTTCTCCCTCCCTCACCCCTCCTTCACACCCCAGCATGGCTGTACCAAGTTTTACTGGGAAGGAATCAATGTAAGTCTCCTGGTTTAAATCTTGTTCTTTTTTTTCCTCCTCTTTTTGTCATTTCACTCTCCATCACTCACTCACTCACTACTTAAGTTTGGGCTTTGAGTGCATAAGTTAACATCCAACTCATTCATCCCTCCCCCCTCTTTCTGCCCCCTCTCTCTCCCACCTTCTCTTCCTTACAACTGTTTTTCTATTTCTCAACACAAACGCTACCTATGCTAATTTACTGTATTGCAAGCCTCATATCTCATTATATATATACAGTATATATATATATATATATATATATATATATATATATATATATATAGTCACAGATAAAAGCTGTAATAGGCTTAGCCTCAGCTAAAGCCTTCGTACAAGTCCCAGTTTTTACTGAAAGCTCTGCATGATTAAGTGCATCACTCATCAGCTGTTTCTGCACCATAAGCAGAATTTATTTGCACAATGTGACTTTTGTTGACTCAAATATGCTCGGAGACAAATAATCTCACATAGACAAACTTCCTTGCCAACTCAAAGGGAGCGTTGTTTGACTTTGAGATTGACATTGAATTCTTGTACTTGTGGTTTGTGTTTCAACCCAAGTGGACCATGTTTCTATATTTAGTTTTGGTGAAAAGCTACATGTGCTGATGTGTTAGCAAAATACATTTAAGTCAACTTGGCAGGCAGCCAAAATTGTATCCTTGGCTATAAATCAAAGCTCTGGAAACATTCTCTTCCTTAAACCAAGTGAAGGCTGCTTCCTGTCATTCAGTAGCAGTAAATACATCAGGAAACTGTTGCTTATTTGCAGTCTCCTTTTCTTTTTAGCTCTGCTTTGGTCTCCAAAAACTCCTCAATATTCTACTGTCTTTAACATATATTTTAGAGCTTAGCGCTTTCCTACGTCGTTGACATTGAATACACACTGAAAAGATCCCTTATATAATCAAGAAAAGGTCTCATTAGACCAAGAAAAAAACTCATCTTATGGTTTCTTCCTACATCCTCTGCAAGTGTCTTCTATATAAGCAGACTAAAAACTTTGTTTTTCTGCAAGCTTTTAGATAGTTAAAAGGTAAAGCTTTTATTTTAGAATCAGTATCATTATTATTATCTTCTCACATGTTTTTGTCATGTACAGCATGATCTTTTGCATTTTATTTTGAGTCTATGCCTGTTGTATTAAATGTGCTATATAAGTAAACTTGAGCTGATTAATTAGTCACTCATTTCGACGCTATGTGTCTGCTGTTTGGTGCTGGGCAGGCAGGCGGGGGAGCGAGGGCTTCTGGGGCTCCAGCCCTGAATGTTTACTCAAAATGCCCCAAATCTTGTAGTTATTAAAATAACTTCAACTTTGTGTCATTTACCCTCAGCCTCTCTGACTGGACCAACTAATCAAATGGAGCAAACATTTATTCAGTGAACTCTACAAAAAATGCTTTTTAAGATCAGTACTGCTGTTTACGCTAAATTCTACCCTACCTATGTCATAACTTATATGTAGTTACATCAGAAATGTTTGCCTTTCTTTAGGTCGCGGGAGTAAAAATTAACATTTGTCAACTAGATTTGGGCTGAGCCCGGATTGTTTACAATCTGGCTCCGCCTCTGTGGGCAGGTAGTGCTTGCTGAAAACAGCTGCTTATACTTAACTCATTTGAATTATGATAAGTGTCAACAATGGTGCTGGACTTAGTGTTTAAATGTCTGCAGAAGGCTTTACACATTAGTGGGATTGTGCAATAAACTGGAACTCAGTTGAGAGAATTTCAGTTCTTTTCTCTGTTCCAAATACATGTTCACTTCTGGTTTATCACATCTGAAAACAAACATAGCCCTGCACATACTTAGACCTGGCATTCTTCTATTCATGCCTCATTGTCCCTTTTTATTTTATTAAAATAATTACTATTTTTTTTATGTGTGTGTGCGTGTATGTGTGTTAACTGTAAATAAATATATATATATATATATATATATGAATGTGTTTGTATGTATACAGTATGTGCAGTATAGGTGTAGGTATATGTGTGTTAACTGTGTATATATATATATATATATATATATATATATATATATATATATATATATATATATATATATATATATATATATATATATATATATATATATATAAAGTTTATTTTGGTCCTATACACAAATCACAATTGCACTGAAAATTCTTTTTGAAAAATTCTAATAAAAAGTTTTGAAAAAAAAAGAAAAACAAGCTTCTCGTCGAAACACAACTAAAAGAAGAGAAAGTCAAGATGATAGATTGCTATAATAACTATACACTCTGTACGTATAGCTGTAGTACTAGACTGTATAGTAGTACTGTTACATGCAAAGCAAGGGTTTGCATCAGATATGATAACACATACAGTAGGTGATAGTCCTCTTTAAGTCCGTTCAGTTCGCCTTCATACAGAAATAATTCACTTTAACTCAAAGTATTACATCACCTCTAACAAACAATCTCCGGGTGTAACGGACTCCATGTTTTTCCTACTATTTCCCACTGTAATTAGGTTTTAGGAGGACCTCATTAGGAGCTGGGCTCTGTCTCTGTGTTCATTAGTTAGCTGGTTGGTTTGCCATGAGCACTGACGCCTGGAAGTACAGCAGAAATCACACAGGCATGAGACATTTCAGGTCGGTGTGCTGCACACGCACGTGCAGCTGGTCTTAGTGTCTCCAAACCTCCTCTTACTGGCTTTAAAAAGTAGTTTCCTAAATCCCTAAACACTGATTCAGTTCTTTAAAATGTCTTGTCCACTGTTTCCACTATTTACCCATCTAATCTGTGTACAGTATTTAAGAAATTCTACTATTTAAAAACATAATATATAATATTGAAATATATATATATATATATATATAATATAATTGTTCCATATTAAGTATTTCATGATTCTGCACCATATTACAGCTGCTGTGCTCACAAAAGACTCCATTTAAATTGCTCTTGAATCACCGGTTAATTTTCACTTCACTTTTTCCTTTTAACCAGTTTATCTATGATTCTCTTCTTTTCAAGCAATGATCCTTGTAAGCCATTTATAAGGTATTTTAATAATTAACCCTTCTTTTTTATTCCCTCTATTACAACCTCCCTTCTTTTCTTCTATCTCCCTCAAACCATGTTCTGAATCCTTAATCATCTGCTCTCTTTGCCTCCATTTTTTTTATTCCTCTCTCTCTTTCTTTCATTTCTTTCTCTCTCTCATGTGTTCTTATTTTGTAACTTTTCCTGTCATACTGCATTTCTTTTTTCTACATTCTCCTCTTGCATTCTCTCATCTCTCTTAATTTTCTTACACCCTCTCTGCTCCAACTTCACCTCACTTCCCTCCCTTTCTCCTTAGTTGTCCATGGAGGACACAACTTCCATTCTGCCTCGCCTCAAGATGAAGCCGGCCCAGGCCTATGGGATCGGTGCGCTGGCTAAGTCCTCTCTGACAGGTGTGTCAGGTGTGTGTCTGTGCTGCTAGATGGTAAACAGCCCCCATGTTGCCTCCACATGCTCCTCAGAAGGTCAAGGGTGAAGTAGTTGTTGGGAAGTGAAAGGAGCTTAACTTCCTTTCCCTGTTGTGTCAAAGATACTTTTAGGTTTCTTTTTGTGTGGTATTCAGATGGTTATTGGGCGCCAGAGTCGTGCAGCAGCCACATAATCAAGGTGTGGTTTGGTTTAACAGTAATCACCACAATATCACCTTGATTTACATGAGAGAAAATGGGGCATATATTACTAATTAGTATTAATTATGATTGTAATTTAAATGTGGTAAGTGTTATCACTCATAAAGCATTAGATCAGCTATTTTACGGTCTGTATGCCTGTTGCTAGACAACCAAACCATGCAATCCAATTCAATTCAATTTTTTTCAATAGTATCAAATCATAACAAGAGGTATTTCAAGAAGCTTTACAGATAGAGTAGGTCTAGACTACACTCTATAACTTTGCAGAATGAAGTTTCAAAATAAAACACAGACTTGTTAGGAAATTAATTTCTGGCCCAATTTGGAAGCAAATGCAACATCATCTAGAAATACACTGTGTTGGCATTTAAAATACAAGCAAGTGTCCATGCCAGGTAGATTACTCTGTAACATGCATCACGATTCTCCAAACAGAAGAACTTTTTAGTGGTAAATTCAATCCTTCAAACCAACATACCCACGGAAACAGAGCATCTTCTTTTATGGTCTGGGGTAGCCTAACACAAACAAAATAAATAATTTATAATAATAAACAATGTAAAAAGTTAGAGGCAAGGAGGATGCTATTATTTTTATTGCTAAAGAAATAAATTATTTTAAAACCAATCTAGCCCTAAAAAACCTTATTTTTCTTTTTTAATCATAGGCTAATAAATTAATGCCACTGTCACACTGCCTGTCCTGAGAGTAAATTTTGTCTAACATGCTGAATGACTGTAAATAAGCTGATTGATTTAAATGATGTGGGTTAGCTTACCAGCTATGCTCCAAATACTCATACTAGTCTATAGTGATCAAAACAAGCTAGTTACGAAGCCCCTTATTAAATAGCTGATTTGACAACATCTTGCAAGCCTTTGTCACAATTAAACAAAAAGTCCTGAACTAAGAGATTTTAAATACGACTTACCATTTAAAGTTGCTAGTTAGGCAACGTTCTCTGGCTGCAATACCTTTCTTTTAAATCCCTTTATTATAAATTAGAAAGTTAAATGAAATTGTGGGGAGAGATAAATTCAAGTGACTCAAACCAAGGTAATTACTCAATTTTTGCATCCAGAGCAGTTCTTTTCTTTGAGATTTGTTTTGACTAAAAACTCCATTCTTCCTGTCCTTTAACCTAGTTCCTGCGCTGCGTGCCGGCCACACAACCATCTAACACATGTGGAAAAATGAAAAGTATCTTTACACGTTTGCCACAAACGGCGATTTTTGTAAATCCAACCTCGCTTCAACAGACAACTTCACTCCAGAGCCGAAGGAGGAGCTTGGAACCAACATGGTTCACCCCTGTGGGTGCCCCTCCTGTATCACTCCCTACTTTCCCTTCTCTTCCATTGATATCAACAGCAGACGTCAATGACAGACTCAGTTCGCAGAGTCATTGACGGAAATCCAATCAGATCTTTAATTTCAAAGAAACTAAAGTAAGTGAGATTACTTACTTTAATTACATACTGAAGCATCTCCACAGGTGTGTTGGGACATGTAGTGTATTTGTAACGTGGCAGTGGTGCTGGTGGTGCTGGTGGTGCTGGTGGTGGTGGTGGTGGTGTGGCCCGATATTTGTGTAGTGACTCCTTTGTGCAGTGGCTGGTGCCTCTTGTGTGCTCGTCATCTCGTGCTTTCTGCTTCAAAGTGCAGTGCTCTTCGTAGTGTTTCAGTGTAGCGCCTCAGAGGGTCTGTGTTTTTTGTTGTGTCTCGTGCACTTTAAATAAATCTGTTTGTGTAATTTTGTTGGTTTTCTAATTTGAGCCTCTGAATAGCCAAGACCCCCCAACACCCTCCATCATCCTCATTCTTTCCATTCCTATTTCAATCCCCAATTAGACTGCAGGGAGCGTTTGATTTTTAAATGAGATTAGCTCTCTTTGTCTAAGGGGAAAAACTGTTTCTATTTATAACTCAGCCTGTAACTTGCCCCCTGGACCGGGGGAGCAATTCCCAAAGCTCTGTCTTTGTTTAGTCATTCCTGTTTGATTTAATTTAATTTTTTATTGATCAGCCAAGCATTTGACTCAGAGTATTTGTCCCTGGTTTGAATCCTGTATTAGCATCTTATCGGGCAGAGACTTGCCAGTGGACCCTTCTGAATGTTCAGTTTACACCCAAGGATTACGTTCCTCTGCCTCTCTCAGTCTCTGTAACACGTTTTTAATTACGCAAAGTCTAATGAGTCTCATTGATTCTGTTTACCAGGAGATGAGTAATGGCTTTAATTATTAATGTGGGGTTGTCAGCGTTTCAGCCTTCATCCTTGTCCCTTTCTCTTCAATTCAACAAACTCTAACAAGCACACAGGCAACCCTCTCCAATTCGTCACAATGGTTACGTCATGTTACCCGACCTCTGACCTGGGTTGCAAAGGTCTAAACTGTTATGTAGCAGATTCCTAAGTGAATTTATTGGATTATTTAAAAAAAAAACTACTCATGGGATCTTCAGACATATCTGAATATTTTACACTTTTAGTTAATAAGTTCCTAGAAAGGTTGACATGTTGAACTCAAAAAGACATCTTTGTTTAAATGTTGGCAGATAAATCTTGTAATTATTTTTTTTTTTTAATACTCTCGACCTCCAGAAAAGATTATAGCATTCTGTAGATTACTCAGATTTGATCCGAATTTCTACATACCGACCAATTGATTTTAATTTTAGGAAAACTATCTTAGTTTAGGAAAAACAATGCTCTTATTTCTAAATTCCCCTCTATGTGACATTTATCTGACTTAATTGGCAGATTTAATGTGATTGATATGAATACATGGAGAGTGGGGAATGTCAGACTCATTTTTATGATTACGCAAGTAATAACAGCAACACCTTTGGGTGAGAGCGTAATCTTCTTTATAGACTACTAAATGTATTTTAAAATAGTTTTAATTCAAAGTAGCTGCAAGGTTCTTCCCATGTTGTAATATCCAGTCACTCTCTGAGTCACATCCCTTCCAGTACATTTATCACCCCATTGACATTATTTATTATAGTTTCATGTTTTAAACAGTTTCCTTACAACATTACACAGTTTCTCATACTAATTCTACTTTCCCCCGAGCCTCAGTTGGAGGGGTCATCAACCACAGAGGCCAGACGTAGTTTTGACAGTGTTTTTGTGTGTGTGTGTGTGTGTGTGTGTGTGTGTGTGTGTCCCCCTACTGCTCCCCACATACCTGTTGCAGGCGTGACTCGCTCCATGAAGGACAAAGTGACCAAGCCCACTGCCATGGCCCAGGGTCGCGTTGCCCACATGATCGAGTGGCAGAGCTGGGGCACACCATCTGTGGGGCCGATGGGGACCGTGGGTCATAACAACCTGCAGAGGGAAAAGGAAAGGAGGCTTGAGAACGACGCTTACAGCGACCTTAGTGATGGCGAGAAGGAGGCTCGCTTTGCTGCAGGTGAGGGTGCACCTGGGTACTGAGTGTACCCTCGCTACACATAAAGGTTTCCTTTAGTATAAAGACAGCATGCAAAACCAGTAGAAAACAAGTCCTGCTGAGTCTAGCTGTGTTTTAGACCAGTTATCTGCATGGTTTGAAAAAATCTTTGAAATTTGCTTTATGAAAAAAACATTTTTGTAACTTTTGAGGGTTTGAGGTTTCATCTCAGGGAAGACCAGCCCTGGTATCTTTTTAGTGATTATAAATTGGAGCTACCCTGAGCTATTGTTCTTCACTGACTGTTTGGAACATCTAATTGGTTCTGGCCCATCTGGTGCGTCTAGCAAAGTTAAATTAATTATTTGTGATATATTATTTATACACATTTACAGATTTGCTGCTATGAATAAACATTCCCCCACCTCCTAATTAACTTCTGTATGTGTTAGCAAATCTGGGACTTGTTTTATGCACCGCATCTCTAATTGTTGGATAGTGAAAAGATCTCCGTTGTTATTACTCTCCGTCTTTAGGCATCATGCAGCAGTTTGCGATCTCCGAGGCGACTTTGTTCGGCTGGAACTCGATGGACGGGGAGAGCATGGGAGCCGGCTCCAACCAGGGCAGCGTTGCTCACCTCAGTGACGTCAACCAGGAGAGCATCACCAGCAGAGGTAATGCACGTTAAACCTTTCTGCAAAGAGCTACTGGTGACAGATTGTGTGGAAACATTGCAGGTAGGGCTGGGACAATGTGCTTTTGTCCAGATTCGATTTTTTCACAATACATGGGGGACAATTTGATTTTTATTGCAATTTTCATTAAAGGCGATTCTAGAAGTATTGCGATTTGATCGTGTTGAGTTTTGCAATTTTATTTTCCTTCTTTCACAAAAACAAAAGTTGAATAAAACACTTCTAGAGGGAATATATCAGAGTTCCAAAAACTAATTGTTTTCTAAAAAGACTGCAAATTACATGTCAGTTAGTTAGTGTGACATTTGTTTAATTTGTAAAGAAGAATTTTCTGCATTTTCTGCTGGAAACTGATAAGATCTAGTTGCCGTTACAGGACCGTATGAACAGAAAATATTACAGTGAATCATTGATAAAATTTTTTTTAACTATGATTCTGGGGTAAATAATTGATCAGAAACTGCAGTATTCTTACTGTAGACATTTTGCTAAGTGTAATAGCGCTAAACACTTCTCACACTCCTGTCTTTGCACCACACAGTGAACTCTTCTGTTTTGTATTGTGAGTAGATGCACAGCTTGGAAAAATTAGAGACCAGTTGGAAACTAAAAACAGTCAAGTCAGTTATTCTGCCAACCAGCTGTAAAGGACTTTTGGAGGGCAGGCACACAGCTGCACATTTCTGCCTTTCACTGCTACCGGGCACTTGCTCAAAACCTCTCAAATGACAAATCCAGATGACAGCCTGTCATTTCTAAAATATCAGAACATATTCTGATTGAGTGCCATGAGTGCTTGGGCAAGAGAATTCATCCTAAATCTAAAAGAAGGAAATGAACTGCATTATGGGGATTTAACTTTACACTTGGTTGAATAAAGCAAAAACAGTTTGGGGAAACAAACTCATACCCTGATTTTTGGTTTGAGCCTCAGGTGGTAAGATGTCTGCTCAGTTTAGTTGCACATAGGATGATAAAACAGAGAGAAAGGAAGGGAAGAGAGCATTTTGCTCAAGCAAGATAAGAAAACCCCCATGCAACCTCACAGGGACAGCGGTATAATTTTATAAAGATTTTAACAAAGCTAACAGATTTTGGGCTGTTTTTTTGGCTCTTTAAATACAAGGTTAAAATTAATTTGAAACTTGGACTAGTGTGCTGCTTTCACTTAACATGGACTAACGACACTGTAAACTGTTTTTTTTTTGTTTTTGCTGGTGTTAAGCAAAGCAGAGCGCTATCCAAACCCTGAGGGACCCTGTAGGTTAGCACAAGGACTAAGCACTGCTCTCATTACCAACACCATATGGGCTGTGCTCTGTGCTTTATCTAGCTTGCAACAACAACACACCTACAGCATACACACCGTGGAGATTAAAATGCTACTTAAAATCAGCATTAAGACTGAGGGAATGTTTCTCCTCCACAAGTATTCAACCTGCACAGGTGTGCTCTATAACAACAACAACGCTGCTTCAGATAGACTAGTCAGACTTGTTTTAAAGATAATACAATTTGTTGTTTTTGGGGCAGGTGTATCCCTCTGTATGGCTTCACAAGAGCATCTACTGTATTTGCTGCTAATGACTGAATCAACAGCTCTAGGTCTTCTTCATACATGTCAACTTTGACTGAACAGCAAGAAAATTACTGAAATACTTTTAATTGAATCTAAAGGTGAGCAGGGGAATTTATAAAATTCTTGTTTTAGTGAATCTGTGTTCGTTCCTCTGGTTGTTCCAACAACGTTCCCAGTGCAATGTTGCTTTTTTATTACTCATTACTAAAATTGCCTTGTCATCCATCTCTCTGATTTATTTTATTTTCCTCTTAAATGGTTCTCCTTTGTCTCACTCCTCCCACCGGTCTGTGTTTCCCCGTACAGACCAGGTTCTCCACCACTCCTCGGCGGACGTCTGGCCTCACACCTACGTCTCACAGGGTCTGTACTGCCTGTCGTCCACTGACGCCTGGGATCCAATCACCAGCCAGCCCTCGGGCATGGCCTCACCTGCTGCAAGCTCCTACATCATGGCTGCCGGTGCGAATGGAATATTCTATCTTACACTGCCTCTATGAAGACTAGACTGCGTCTTTGAGCACCGAGTGTTTTTGCTTGTCGGCAGGTGGCGGCAGTGGAGCACCAGGTACACCCGGTGAGGGGTTCGAGGGGACGGTAGGCGGGTACCTACAGCAGCACCACACTCATTTCACTCTGCAGCAGCAGAACCAACTCCAACAGCTCCAACAACTTCACCAGTACCAGCAGCAACAGTTCCTGCAGTACCAACAAACCCAGGTCAGTGGTAATAAGACTTTATGTAGAGCTTTGTGCTTTGGATTATCCAGTGAAATATGTCAATATCTTGCTGCAGATATGCATGTCTCAGAGATAATGTAACTCATGGTTAAGTTTGATGAACTTGACTTTATCACCGTGACATTTATATTTGTTTTACTAGTGAAATGCCTAAGCAGGAGTCTTCATTTAATGTGATACACTGCGCACTCACTTTGTCTTAGGACCAAAAACCTTCAGAACTAAAGCCATTCCCATGAATCTCAGCTGTACTTCTACGTTAGAAGTGCTTAATATCACGCCAAACTAAGATTGTGGCCATGGTAAACGTCATGTTAGCATTTAGCTGAAAGCACACCGCCATACTTTTTCAGCTTCTTCAATAATGGTTAACAACGGCTCCCGTGAGCTACGGCATCCAAACACATTTTAGCTAGGAAGGTTGAAAAGCCTCGTCATATAATACATGATGCTAGTAGCTTTACAGAGCTGCGTTGGTTTAATTTTTCAGCCCCGGAAGTTGCCGCTTGTTCTTGTCTTGGTATCAAAATTACAGTACAAAATTATAAATTATGTTGTATGTATGAGTAAAATGTTCATCAATGTTTTTATTAATTTGTTTTCCCTATAACATATGCTCTGGAGACTATGATGGTCATGCATGATTAAGGTTTTAATGATGAATGATTAAGGAGTTGTTCACTATATAAAGTGATTCTTAGGACATAGGGTTGCTGGCACACGTTTCTGCTGTAGGTACCAATACTAACATGCTCGATAAGCACAAGGTATTCACGTGCTTCTTGAGTGAGCAGACTGGTTGAAACAATAAAAATGAACCTTTACACGTTTCCATGTTTAAATGACAGGCTTCACCTCCCATAAACTGGTTGGATGTGCAGGCTGTGTGGCTTCTATTGCTTTAAAGCAGGCCGGCTGCTGATGTAGTGACTCATGATGAGCTGTGACAGCCAAAACCTTTTGTACCAATGCTCTAGCATTGGTACATCTCAGAGCTCATTAAGGGACCGAGGGTTATGAAATAATAACTTGAAAAGGTCAGTGACTGTGTCTTAAAAAGGTATACTGATCCGAGACCACAATAGAAATGAGCTTGTTAGTTTCACTGTGTGAATTATTCGGTTTCCCTTAGGAAGGAGACTTTTGGACATATTACATTTATAATAATGCTTTCAATTGATCAATTTTCTGAGCATAAGCGCTTGGGACATTTTCCCACAGTTCCATGCAACACCATCTCTGACTGATCATTTAAAGGAGTACACCATCATTAGTGACTAGAAAAAAGTGAAAACAACTGGCAAAAGTATCCTTCTGCACAAGTCTCTGGCAAAAACTGCTTTTTACATGACGAGGCTTTTCACCCTTCCTAGCTTGAATTTGTTGTGATGCAGTAGCTCACTGCAGCATTGTTTTCTATTAGTAAGAATCTGAAAATGTCAGAAGCTTCAGGGCTTTGAAAATGCTTTAAATCTCAAGTGGGTGACACTATTTTTATTTTACAGTAAATCCTCATTAATTCTCTTTCCTTGCTTTCCTATCTCTGACTACAGTCACTGGAGCACAGGCTACATAGTGCCTCCCATTCCCTCCAAGCCACTCCCAACAGCACCATCCACAGTCTCGGTCCTCCCACCCATCCTCGGCTAGCTGACCTTTGGGGAGCTGCGCAGGTCGAGGCACACCACGTAGGCGCACCTCTGCTGAATCCAAATGGTCGGATTACAGACTTTGCGGACTATATGGTGGTTTAATATATTCTGACTGAGTTTGCAAGGGCACAGGTGTGTGACTGTACATACAGTCATAGGCAAAGAGACAGCATGTCTTATTATGAATTTAATACTCTCTTGTTATTGTAGGAAGCCAAGATTTATCTTCTTTGATGTCAGGCACGTGTCTTCTAAGGTGAAAATAGTGCACTAATCATAGAAATATCACATTGATGTTAATATTCTCTACAGGAAGTCACTTTTTAGCCGTTTCCATTGCGTTTGACACTCATCTTGGCTAATTTGTTTTTGTCTTCTGGATCTAGATTTGTTTATATCAGCAGGCATATTTAGCACACATCTGTAGTGCAGTGAATGATGGGAGAAACTGCCAGTGAAGTCGGCAAGGTAGGAGACAGGCTGAATGTCTGCATGGAGCACTGCCAAAAGTCTGCATGACAGCCTTTAGTGGACCTGATGAATTTTGACAAAGGACATCCCTAAATCAGCCCTGTCTCCAGAGTGGCATGCTATAAAGTCCGCAAGTTTACAACTCTAGGCATTTGGATTCAGCATCTGTGTCTGTTGTACCTACCTAAGTATTTGTCTTGTCTCTCTGATGTCTTGCATTGGCAAATAAAGCTTGGGTCAGGACATGGGAGCTCTTATTCTGCAATTTCAACTTCCTTCTCTCAGTCTGTGACCTAACTAACGTTGAAATGGCAGTAACATGTTGCATACTCTTCCAGTTTAAAATAGGTGCAAGCAATTGAATCAATAAACCTAACTGGTTGCAGGTGGAGATCGTCGGGCAGATGAATGGACAGATAGCTGACATGGTGGGAGGAGTGGTGGAGACAGTCGGAGAGGAGCCAGAGCCCGAGTCTGAAGGCATCCTTGATCAGCACGAGGAGGAAGAAGAGCTGACAAAGGTGAGTTATTTCAACTGGAACAGCCCCGAACCCTTGGTGTTGGTTTCTGCCGCAATCCCAGAGTCCTAAAAACAAATATATCAATATTAGATTCAAATTAAAACAATCATTCAAAAAAGATGATGTCAAATAAAATAAATGAGAAAACATGCAAACAACTGACCTAATAAAAAGAAGAACAGAGCCTTACTTGTTTCTGACACAGTACAACTGTAGGATCCCAAACTGTCATTTAAAGGCTTCATTTCCTGTCTTTACAGGTGGAAGAGGTAACATTAACCTTGGAGCCGGAGCCGTGCTCTTTGACCCCATCCCCGCTGAGGGAGGAGTTCCCCTCAACCAGAGGCTCAAGCCCAGGACTGCCAGTTCAGATCTCAGAATCTGTCAAGGGGAAGAAACCGTTTGAAGTCACGCCCTGCATCATCCAATCCAGAGAGGAGTGAGGCAAAGAGGCGGGGGAGGGCTACATTGTTATTGTTGCGACCAACTGCATCATAGTGTCAGAATAAAACTAAAAAACAGGAAATAAATACTTCAATAATCAAGCAAGCTATTCTATCCCAACACCAACCCCCTCTCAACTATTTACCCACTTTGAGTCAGAAGAAATGAGAGAAGATTTCTTCAGACGAAAACGTGGGATGTAATCTACACAAACTAAATGCCAAGAAGACACCCCCCCCCCCGTCTCCAGAGTTACTGTGGGAAATGTGGAATATTACATACATGTGACAATGAACACATCAAATTTAAAGTAGATAAGAGACTTCAGTGACGGCTGAAAAAAGCTGTGTGAGGATCAGATGGATTCACAACAAGTTTGGACCAGTCAGACCAAAGAACCAGGACTTATAGACGAACAGCAGGCAAACGGATGGATCAAAAATCTTCAACAGAAAAGTAAGAGAAGAAGAAAGGGTGTAGTTAAAAATCTGTATCAGTGCAATACAACAAACCTGGACACAACAAGCGTATTCAAACAGTAGTTGCAAATAATTCTGAGTGGGTTGGTTAAGGTGTAACGGGTCACACCCGAAACATCCTGCAGAAACAGAAACCTTACCCGGTCACAAAGAACTGATGGATTTGTAGTGATGCATCTTGATTTGATTGGCAGCTTGTCGGTGCCCTAGTTGAGACAAACCCAGTCCGATCTGATACTCAGAGTGACCTATGGCACACACTCGGAGTTATTTGTAAACACTTGATCTGAACACAACCAAAAGAAAGTGCATGCTTTTTAACAGTGACCTAGGCCTAACAGTATATCACAGTATACAAAGTAATAATATATTAAATTGCTTTTTATAATAAAACAAAAAAACTCCAATAAAGTGATATGTATTTGTATGAAAGTAAGACTGTATGTATGTATGTATGAATGTAGCTTTGTTTGTGTGTAATATATACAGTATATATATATATAGATATATATAGATATTCTTGGAAACAGATTATTCTTGGTGCCGTTTTATTCCTCCATGTGTTGCAAAAGTACATACACATATATTCACACACATTTGTTGTTGTATATGTATTACCTAACATACTGTCCAAACCTTAACATTAGCTTCAACCTAAACATACTGTATTTGAATGCTTGACCTTAAAACCAAGTCTTAACCACAAACATCCTTTTTACGGAGGGAAGGATAAAAAATGTCCTCACACACAAGGTCATGCATCGGTCCCTCACAAAGATAGAAATATGAGAGCACACACAACCAGTATGTTTGTTGAGATGCATTCCCAGTAACCAGTCACCCAAATGGTGGCCCATTTTTCTGTGTATTGATTAAGTGCCTGGCTCAACTCACTTTATTCAATCCTATTTCTAACCAAGTCAAACAGTCAAAATGTTATCACCAATCAACATTACACACAGACAAACAAAGGGATTAAAGAATGGTCATGAGCTAAGTACCCTGCTGTATATTAACTTTGAAGGTCAGAGGTTTTCTTCACACAGCAGTCGTAGTTTTCTTGTAGTCATCCATTCCACTAAAACATTTGAAGTGCTCTGATCACCAGAACAGCCTCATTCATTAAACTGGGCCATGTAGACTGTGTCATTGTCTGGAGGCAGAGAAATGCCCTTGAGTTTTTTTGGAGCAGTGTGTGTGTGTGTGTGTGGGCTAGAGGTGTGTTTTGTTAATACTGTTTCAAAATACGGAAAATGAAGAAATGCTGCATAAAGGAAGAAGTCCATTAAAGCAACATGCTTTAGTGACTTCCTGTGTATGTGTCTTGTGCCTTTGTGAAACTTTCTTTTTAAACATAATCTCTTCTGAAGGATTCTACCTACATTTGCTGGAGAGGACAATTCACTTTTACACTCCAGTGATCAAGACCCACGATGACCCTGCCGCTATGATAACCATCTGTCCTCTGTTTGTCCTGTTGTTGCTAAGAGATATCATCCTTTAAATCATTTGGTGTGCAAGCACACACGTTCAAAAAAGGTGACACTTGACTATAGGGAATGAGGGATGCCACAAAATTATTCTGTTGAGTGGAGGTGAAACTTATTATGGCATTTTTTGTTCAACTGAAATAACTGGGATGTCAGTCATGCTGTATAATTAGACAGATTTTCTATCACTTTACTAACTTCTGTGGTGCGCATGCAACAAAAGGTACTAGAAAACCTTTCGTGACATGGAGATTTTAAATCCCTCACTGCATAATGGTCTGCAGAAAAGCACTAACTAAAAGCCTGAAATTACTTTCACTTTATAATGAGATATCCAGAAGTGACACCCACTCTTCCAAAATAACATCAGATAAAAAGCAATTAAGGTAAGAAACAACAGGTAGATACAAAAATCCAGTCATCCTGTCACAATACAGTTTAATATGACAGACAATGAAATGTCCTTTGATGTGATACAATTTTTATGTTTATTTAGTGGTAATATAGTCTGACTCACTGGATGTAGACTGTTGAATAAGCCTGCCACTGGTCGGCTACTTCAGCAGGCGTTCTCCTGCCCTTCCACTATCTACTTTGCAAGAGCATCGTCTGCTGCTTCCAGAGCTTAGCGCTGCCCAAGACGATTGTAGTTTATGTAAAGAAATTCAAACAAACCAGAACGTTTTCCCCCTATACTAGAATGATAACTAACGCGGCCAGACGTTTCACCTGCGCTGATATAGCACTGTCGAGATCTGTGGAGCTCTGGCTCTGCGGGACTAGGAGTTGTCCTGAAAGAAACCGGGGCATGTACTTGTACCTAAGTTTCTGCTCAGTACATTACTGACATACTCACATATACTTAACTGTTAAAGCTTCACCCGTTGCTTTGGATACTTTTTGTAATCGGAGCACTTTTGAAACTATAGTATTCCAAAAATGTCTTTTTTTTGTCTCGAAAGATGATTTCTAAAGCAAAAATAATCTATTTTTTCCCTACCTTGACTGAGTTCAGTTCTTGTTCCAGATGAAACTTTTCTCTTCCTGTCTGCAGTTAAAATGTGCTGCCTTTCCTCTGTCATGGCCTGCCCTTACAAGGTGCCTAACCTGGATAAATAAAGATCAAATTCAAACACATGAGCAAACAATTCAAGCATTTGACTTAATACAATTTTATTTTGCTAAATCTTTCACAGTCATACATTTTGAGATAGCATTTGGACTCTACTACAAGATAAATAACTGCATACAGGGACGACAGGGAGACCATAGACATAGCACTTAAACTAGTACAGAGCCCTCTTAAGAAATGGACACACACTTTTGATTATCTGCAGGTTTTAAAGACTTTTAAGGCAGCACCTGAGAAACTGAATCCAGGAAATAAGAAGAGTGTAAGAGATGGAGGGATACATGAAAATGAAGGATGAATTACAAGAAAAAACGTTCAACACATGAATGCAATTATTAAGGTATTCACTTGGAAGCGCTGGCCTAACAAATGAAGAAAAGAGTGATGACTACAGACGATGAAACTTCAAAAACAAGTGAAAGTTAGATCCAAAAAACAAACCTGAAATTACGAGGCCGCAAAAAACAAAACGAAGATCTTCAAGACAGAAAGGAAAGTTCATCAAAGAGGCCAATTTGGTGATCAATCATTTTGAGTTAACATTGGGTTAAATTAGACGTTTAAAAATAAATAAAAATAAAGTCTGTGTCTGAACTCAAGAAATAACACCCAATAAACCTCTACATGGCTTTAAGCCTCATTTAGGTCATTGTTTTTGGTTTTCCATGTGTTCATTAACTGGTATGACTGGGTTTCTGCTCTCAGTAATGTCAGTCAGTAAATAGTCAATTAACTGCTGTTATTTTACTTTACAAAAAAAGAAAGTCAAGGCTTTCCATACGTGCACTAATGTTCAAATAGCAATTGCATTTCTGTTGTTGCCCTTAGGTTTTAAAAACTAGAATAAAAAGCAACACTTTGTAGCTGCTGCCAGAAGGAAGTCTCACATAAGCAGCTTCAATAATCATCATGACAGGTCTATATTAAATAGTTTTGTTAATGAGGTCATTTCAGTAAGCTAATTAATGCATTAATTGGAAATATCTGTTTTTTAAGTAGCCATGTGTGATTTGTAAAACTCTGGAAGGCATTGTTAGGGGGAATGGGGAGAGATCTCCAGGACCTACGCAGCAGGGTTTGACTGTCGTCAGTCGCCTTTAGGTGCACCATCTATCAACTTAACCGTGATGAGATGAGCTCTCAGGCTGCGTTCACAAGGTCAGCACACAATTTAGAGGTCGTTGTGGGGCTTTGGAAAATCTTCCACAGCGGACTGAGCAGCTTCATTAGTCTTCTGCTACCCAGATGGTCTATTGCCAGTTTGAAAATCCAATAGCTCCTGCTCTCATCCAATAAAAACCTTCTTTTTTTAAGACATACACAATCAGGTACAGCAGAACTACTGTGCAGAGGTTCACTGGGTTCACTTCCATCAATATTCAAAGTGGACAGTGCAAATAATAGCAGTACTTTATGTTTAAGTTTATTCTTCATGATTTAAAAAGTGTAATATGTATATTCTTGTCGTAAAGGGCCATTAACAATGACGTAATTTATTTTACAGGGATTAAATGGTGAGTTTTGGTTGCCATAACTGCCTAGGAAACAGTCAAGTCTTTGGCATGAACATTTAAAACAGCGGATATTGGCAGCAACTTTATATATTATATATATATATATATATATATATATATATATACACACACACCCTAGAGAATGTGTGAAAATCAACAAGAGAAAATAAGGAGGAAGTGAGGCAGCACTAGTATCAAAAAGGATACACACAGAGCTTATTAAGAAAAGACAGAGATGTTGGGTAAGTAAAAGTTCTGTGAAATGAGCGAACAGGGTGAGTGAGGGTGGGATAAGCTGTATTAAAAAAAAAATCATGACTAACTTGGCACAGCATTGACATCTTTGCTCTACCTATGTGTTGACAATAAGAGGTAAATGGGTGTCCAAAGACCAGATAAACAGATTAAGAACAGAAGAAAAAAACGTACACCAATAAAAAAAGGTTTTCCATTATAAAAACATAACTCTTGTCTAATCTAAACCATTGGCTCATCATCACTGTCTTCCTCCCCCTCAGGGAGTCTCTGTAAGGGTCTCAGGTTGGAGGAGGA
Source organism: Etheostoma cragini (assembly GCF_013103735.1). Classification (NCBI taxonomy): domain Eukaryota; kingdom Metazoa; phylum Chordata; class Actinopteri; order Perciformes; family Percidae; genus Etheostoma; species Etheostoma cragini. Next base: position 22,768,938 of record NC_048420.1, on the reverse strand, counting down.
AGGAGGGAAGGAAGAAGGGACTTGGGGAGGAGTGGCGGGCCGAGGGAGGGGGAGGTTGCTGTTGGAGCTGCAACTCCTGCTGGCTGAGCTGCAGGCCCCATCGCTGCTGCTAACACGACCCCTTCCTGCACCACAGCTGCCGCTCTCCTCCACCTCTGTCGCGACGCGCTCAATCCATACCTCCGTTTCATTCTTGTGGTGATGATGGTGGGGTTGAGAGGGAGAGGGGGACGGAGGCTGGGAAGCAGTTGGTGCTGAGGGAGAGGAGGTCGGAGAGGAAACAGCAGTGGGAGAAGAAGGTGGAGGTTTAGGGACAGAGTTGTGGTTTTTGATGTCCCGAAAGCTGGCGAGTGGAGGACGGAGCCGGACACCAGAGCGTGTGGAGCCCTCAATGGCTTTCTGGAGCTGAAGTAGGAAGAGGAGGAAGGAAAGGACGAGGAGATAAAATAGTGGAGGAAAAAGATGGAAGGAACGAAGAGGAATAGAGGACAGGGGTGAAATGCGAGAAAAGGAAGACAAATGGAACAATAGAGGAAATAAAGCAAGAATAAGAGAGAGGAATAAGAGGGTAAAAAGTAAGAGAAGATGGTGGTTAGCAAGAAAAAGGGATTGATAACGTGGAAGAGTGACCCAAGGTCGTCACGAAATGAATGCAGCGTTTTGGGGTTTTAGAGTGCTTAGGTGCAAAGTGCACCATAGACTCAATTGCATAGTACTGACCTAATCAAACCATAGTTTGCATAAAGCAATAAGCACATTTTTAAATGAATGTTTGATGTTTAGTGAAATATAGTTATTCACTTTCTTGCTGAGGGATAGTTTGGGCAATTAGTTTGGGCATTTGGTACCTCACCTACAGTCTAGAGACTGGTAGCTTGGCTTGGAATAGTCGTCGTTGGTTGCAGCGAGGGAGAGATTACTAAAGCAAAACTTGCAGGAGTGGCTTGTCACTAAAATAGGATTAGCTGACCCACCTTGAGTTAGTGAGCCTGAGCTGAGGTCGCTAGCTCCGTGGCTAACCCTCTTCACTTTCTCCTCCCAGCAGGTAGCAAGCAAGACACAAGGACTTGGCTCGGGTCTTGAGGAGTTTTGGCATTTATTTGACGACAGATGAACTGTTCACCGACTGCACTGCTATGTTCACAGCTTTAACATTACTGCTAACTTTAAACTCACCACAAACACACCTCCCTCTCTCTGTTTTCCTCTCTCTCACTGCACACCCACTAATGTGTGGGCTGCGACAGTTTGTGTTGCTGTGTACACAAACCACTATGCGCCACGTCTGCAAAAGACAACGAGTCCAGATGCTCTCCACGATCAAACTATTTTACAGTCTTTGGTTGGTTAGGTGGTGCGCAAAAACTCGTATAATGGCAGGGAAAACCCTGGAATGAAGCAAGTCAAAGAAAACCTAAAACATGCAGAGGGGATATTGATTATGCTAACAAAATACTTATATATAATTCACAAAGTCTTTATGAGACTTCAACCAACCAACTGGATTTGTTTTTCCTCTAAAGTTAAAACAGACAAGGGATGACTTCTAAAAGTTGAGTGTATTAAACAGAAAGAGGGTTGTTTTCAGACTTGGAAAAAAAACCTCACACAGTTAGAAAAGTAAGTTTCTTACCTCTTTCAGGGCCACCACTCCCACCAGTTTGCCAATGCTGGTCACATAAGCGTGACTTAGCCCCAGCAGTGAGAATAAGGTGTGGGTCTGGGGAGAGAGAGTGAAAAGGTCCCGCATCAAATTACGACAAACTTCTAGCTCAGGAAGGCCGTTTTATATTTAACTGTGACTGCAGACAATTTCCAGTGTTCTGTGCTTATATGTCAGCTCTGTGTAGACACAATGTCACAGAGACAGACGGATGAAAGCAAACTACCCTAAAGGCCTAAGTTAAACCACAGAAAAAAGTCCTTGTGTGTGTTTTCATGCTCCAAGTATTGTGTTCATATTCCGGCTAAGGCTGCACTTTGGATGAGCACTTTGTATGCATCAGCACACCGCGACCACAAAGCCCCCTTTTGCACTTGAACGCGCAGAATATTCTGTATATTACCATGAGAATAAAATTACACTGTTGACAAAAACACCAAGAGCAATGGGACAAGCTGTTTACACGCTTCAGCATCCTGCAGATATCTGCAAATCCTGCTTCAGCCTCAGATTTGTCATAATGAGGATGTGAGCGTCTCACGGCGGCTGTACAATACCGGAAAGAAGGAAGGAAATTGGAAACACATTATTAAATCAATATTATAAATAAAATATTAATAATGTATTGCAATCTAATGTAACACAGCATCTTTCGCTGGTGAAGAGACACAACCCCAAAAAATGACACTCCTATATAACGAAAACATTGTCCTACGAAACAGGAAGATGTGGGCAGGTTATGAAACGGTCACTGTTTACACACACACAAATTAAAACAAAACTACTTGGTTAGGTTTAAAAAAAAAAGATAAATGTTTGGGTAAAATTAAGTATTTTTCTTACTCAAGTTACTCAAGTAAGTTAAGTACATTACCCTAACAAGTTAAAGTTGACTGTTCTGAAAACCTTCTTCACCTATAACCAACAAACACCAAAACCCGAATATAACGTTGTTAAACTATGTTTGGGGATTTTTTTAACAACACGTCCACCTACTGACTACTGTACATGAAATGCCAGTCAAAAAATGATTTTGTGCGACACCGTGTCAACGTGTGAATAAATCTGCGTCTTCCCCAAGTGTGCAGAGTTTCCCCTCAGAAGTAAACACCTTAAGGAGCTGAGGGTGGGAGCATTGATAAAAGACTTGACGAGTGCTCGGGGTGCTGAACTCCATTTATATGTGACTTTGCTTGTGTAATACCTGTGACAAAAATAAATAACTGTTTTTCCATGGGGAATTTGGGCTTTGCAATAAAATCAGCTGTAGGCTATAACTCCAAGCAATTTCATGCAAATGATGATGTAATGATTAATACATTTGAATGAAAACGGAAGAAATTGCCAACATTTCCTCAGTTTGTTAGAATGTTTTTAGGTAAGGAAGCAAGGTGCTCTCACAGCAGCTGTTATACTTGGAGTTAAAATTCAGCTGACATCTGTTACTCATGTTTATCTTTGTCTTTCCCCACCAACCTTGTGTAATGATGTTCTCTCAACCAGCTGGAAAGGGGAAGGGTCTACTCGTATTTCATCGATTTCCATCGGCTTGTCCATCTCCGCCTCCTCCCACGCTTTGATCTGCAGCGACAAATTAAAAGCAAGGTCACAGAGGTAGAGCAGGCTGCCATTAGTCTGGAGTTGGTCTCATGACGGAAAGAATCCCTCCTTCTATTCAAATGTATGAGTTCAGCCAGAGGGAAACATCAGGATTTGTTTTTATAATGGGATATATTCATAAATTATTATTGATTAAATATATTGGGCAACCAAAAGGCATTAACGAATAGTGTAGTTAGTAGTCATCAACTACTCCCCTAAAGGCAAAATTATGTGCAGGATATATATGTATATGTACTGTATATGCAATCTTGCCAATAAACATGATTTTTCCCAGATTTCATGAAGTGTATGAATGTTATTAATTTATTGATAAACATCCATAGTGGCTGACACACAATGGTAGGAGCTGTCATAAGGACACATATTGACACATTTTCCTCAGATGGTAAGTATAAATAGAAATATATAGGTTATAAACAGGTCAAGTTGAAATTCAGCCTACTGACCACAATGAAACACCAGAATGAAAGTCCAAGAGTAGAAAGCATACAACATCTGTGTGTCCCTGATAAACTGTCACTGCAGTCCTTATACATGGTCCTTATTTTGCACTACTGGTTAGCATTTACATTTTTTTTTTAAAAGCCATCTCTATGGATGTATTAGTGTTTCCTGCTTTAGCGCCTTGCAGTGCAGAGCAAAATGACCCATGTTGAAGAAACAGATGTATGAATATTTGACATTAATCCACCGCGTCGATTAGTAGTTTTTATGGTTGAATATTCTGTGAAACCCCTAGTCAACAATATTACCTGTTACATAAATCATCTAAACGCTGAGCTGTTTGTTGGTGTACAAGTGAAGGTGTGTGTTGGGGGCTGTGTGCAGGAGGGGGAGGTTGGTTTGCTACCACTGAGGAGAATTGTGCAGCTGTGAAAAACCTTGACGCCTTGTGTTGTGTCCTTGCATGTCCCCGGTCTCCCCTCTGAGATTTAGGATGTCTGACACCTTTTACCCTCTCTATGGATTTTACCTACGAGCCTCCGCCTGCTGTGACAGGGCCAGCAGTCACGTAGAATTCACAGGGCGATGTTATGGGGCATTTTGGGAAAGTGCCAGGAAGAGTAAACGGAGAGCAGCAGACAGAAGACGACTGGAGGGCACAATATTGTTTTGGAGCTCTCCAATGAAAAGAGACGTCTCATTTCGAATTCTGGCCGTGTTCACACTGCTGTTAAAAACTGACCCAATTCTGGGTTGTCTCCCTAAATGTGACAGATCTGTGACCTATATGTGACATGGATTTGTATGTGAAGAGATCTGCCAGCGCTGACGTCATAATGAGTAAACCTTAGAGCGCTCTTCTGTTGTAGTTTTGCTGCCTTGACAGTATCACTTGACAGTGTCTTGGCCAGGAGAAAACAATTGAATTTGACAAAAGTTGGCGGACGCATGGATTCCAAACTAAAAAGCTCACAGCATAAGAGGAATGTGCTAAAATGCTGCAAGTTTGTTGTTGCCACTCTGAAAATGTGTTTTGAAATGTCACTTCATATTGCTGACGTAGATATCACTTTGACTGAGGTGCTCCTCCTTTCTGTCAACCATTTTTACAAGAACCATTGATTAGGCAGAAAGTTTCTCTACCTCAGTCACTTGTACTCTGATGCAGGAGACTTCAGACTTGTTTTGTGACTCGACAAAGGTGTGTGTGTGTGTGTGTGTGTGTGTGTGTGTGTGTGTGTGTGTGTATTTTATCACCATGTTGTAGACAATTAAGCAGACATCTCTACAAAACCATGCAACCACCATCCCTCCATAATTACCATACCTCCTCTGTTGTCATTGTGTCCGACAGGGGAGGCGGACAGGGCTCCTGGAGACAAGAGACAGATAAGAGATGAGACATGTTTGTGAGTGATTTTATAACAAATAATAAAGTCCCTCTGTCGCTTCAGTACCTCTGAACCCGGCTGGATGTCACCTCTAAATCGGGAAAACCTCATCGGAGTCTTACATGAGGTGAGTGAAGGGAAAGTAACTCAAAGCACAATCTCTTTCGTATTTCTCGATTAACAATCTGATAACTCAACATTTTCTTTTGGATTATGTATTTCTGTCATCTGTAGCAAATAATCTAGTCCAAATAAAATGTAAATGTAAACATTACAAGCAAATACACGTGATTGATCTGTATTTTTAAAACTGTCTACGGAGATAACTACTTGTTTTACTCTTTAAAAAGAAATTGAAAAAAAAGAGATTTGATCATTTCACTTTTTCTTCAAATTAGAGTAAGTCAAGTCAAGTTTACTTATAAAGCATCGTTAAAACAGCCCAAGTTCACAGCATAATAACTAAAGTCAAGGCAAATGAAGGAGTCTTAATACAACACAAAATAATAATAAAATAGCAAGTAACAATTATTTATATTATAAATACTACAATTAAATATTATAATTATATTGAAATAAGGTTGCTTTCATAGAGTTTTTCTAAGTTCATCACTCCAACAGCACATCCTTTGTGCGTAAACTGGATGAAGGAGGTCAGATTGAGGCCAACACCTGCTGTGAATTTATCAGCGATGCATCCTATATTATTCATTATGCAGCATTTATATTATGCTAATTCTATCCTAGAAGAAGCAAATATAATGTCAGCTTTCTCACGGAGTGCAAAAAGTGTGACACATACACTCAAATGAATGAAAGGTTTGACATTTTTACAAGGTCCCTTGCTATTTTTTTATCTCACTGTCCAACTCAGTAAACAATGTATGTGTTCTGTGTAACTGTATTCTTTTTGTCTTTATCACTGCAAGCACACAATTATACTAGGGCAAGAATTAACAAGATGCTGACACTATTGCAGCAGCCAGATAATATTCTAAAGGTCAGTGTTTGGTCACCTGCCATCTGGTAAAGTAGACAAATACCTGATTCACAGCCAGAATTCAGCCAGGGTTTGGCTTGATTGCTGGTGGAAATTCCCTACCGTGTGTCTATTTGATATTCAGGGCGGTGGTGTTGTGGCTCGCTGCTGTAAAAACAATCCCCATGCAGGAAAAGGATTGAATCCAAAAGCATAATAGGGAATCAGACTGGTAATACACAAGGCACAGCAGTAGGCATAACACAAATGAAATTCTAATCTTGCGAGCTTACAAACATATGCTTATTTCCAATGTGGTTTTCATTTCTGCCCGTGTAAACAGATGACATGTATTGCTTTCCTTGTGAGCCAGGCTAACCGCCAAGCCGAATAATAACTCTACCTCCAGTGTCTGGCTTCTCCATTTCCATATGAGAAGGTTAAAAGAAAAATGCTCAACTTCAGGGAGTTTGTCTGGGGAAGCAGTTGTGTATTCATGCGTGTCTGTCAATCAGTGTGTATCTGCCTGAATAGAAAGCAGACCCCGTAATGAAAAATTCAACCTGCACAAAATTAAGAATAAATATTTATATCCCCATCAGTGCCAGTGTGAGTATGTGGTTTGGGGATGACTTTGCCAAAAGGATGGGTGGTTATTTGCATTTCAATGGTTCACAACACAGGGGGAAATTTCTTGGCTACAGAGTACACTCCAGACATCTTTAAATAGTTTGCTTAAGAGAGAAAAGGGCACAAAGGTTTGCATTGTAGAAACATACAAAGCTTTTAGTGAACACGATGACCAACGAGAGTAAAGACAGAATGTCAATGCTTCTATTGTAAAAGTATACACACAGTTATGCTTAGGAATGGATAGACACGCAATAAAATATACATCCACACACCTGCAACGGTCCCTCTGGCTGCGTGTTTTTTGAGGTGAAGAGATTCCTGAGGGTTTTCCTCACAGACTGCAGAGGACCTTTTTCTGGCAGAGAGAGAGGGTTGAGGGGGGAGATTAAGTGGGTGAAGGTCAATAAATTATATAGATGCAGCTTTTTGAAAGTCCTTAAGCTGTTGGTAAAAATAACCTAACTGCAAATGCAGGGTTTGAGAGACTGCAGCAACCCATGCAACTACTATATTGTTGTTGCCTGGATACCATTTCACGGAGTGTGTTCGTCTGCGTAACTGGCTACTGAAAAGTTAACCGTGCCCCGATACATACACACACGCCATCTGGTTACTGTCAGGGAACATGCTGCTAAACCTTCCCTCATTGCTGTTAGGGTTGCAAAGTTATTAATTACAATGGTTTGACATCCGTTGAGGGCAGACAAACAGACTTGTTCAAGTTAATTTGGTAAACAGTGAGAAATGTTGATCTATTTAAATAAAAAGATTTTACGGGGAGAACAGATGAGTAGCTCCAGGGTACGGCTGACTTGGTAGGAATTGGTCTCATCTATTAGCATTTCTTGGTGCTTTTCTGCTGCAAACTGTCAATTAAGTGGGATCAATCCGCTCATGCAGATCAACTGTCTATAGCATCTCCTACTATCTGCATGCACAAACGTGGGCATCCTTGTGCGCATGCCAGAAGAGTTACAAGATTCAACTAAATGGTGACCAGCTCATCAAAGCATTGCTCAATAGCACCTATAGTCCAAATTGCCTACCTTTAGCTAACTTTGCAACGTGACTGATACAAAAAACTAAATGATATGCCTACTGCTGTTGTTCTACAGATTCTATGAAATAACACTGTCCCTTATGATTAGATTCCCAGTGTTTCCCCTTTTATTCTTTATAAGCACCAACAAGATGTGTTTGTGTCCTCGGGGCACTGATGTGCTTAACACATATGAGGACCTGGTAAGCTTCATAGCCCATCTGGGCTCTGGCTAAATGCGTGTTCATATCAGTTGGCATGTTTTTTTGAGGAGAAGTAGGAGAGAAAGAGCAAAGAATAAATCCTATCACATCACCCTAGTGAGCAAAACACGTCTGAAGGAATCAATATAACTACGACAAGCCCCATAAGGCTGTCGTTGCCCAGCCTCCCCTCCATGCCACACAACTAAACAAGTGTAACAGAGCTTTAGAAGAGAGATCAGAAACTGTAATTGTCCTTCAAAATTAGATTTTTTTCTACATAAATCTAGACATTAGAGTGGCACTTAACATTAACAGAAATTTGAGATTTGGGCTCACATCTAGATGGTATGAAGACTGGCAAACTGGATGGAGGCAGGTCTTTATCCTTTGCTAATAATAATGTGACTGTGGAAGTCGGAATTGGGAATGACATCACACCAGAGTTGAAAGCGTTTATTTAAATTCCATTTAAAAGTTGGGTTTTCATTGTTTTCCTTAGCTCTAGCCAGGTAAGCCATTAAAAGCAACACCAGTTGATAACAATGCATTAGACTGTTTTTTTTGTGTGCTCACAAACAGCTTAACAAAATCTCCCCATGTAGAAGTTGGACAGGACTGTGTGTACGATTGATTTCGTGAGACACAAATCAGACAAAAGTGATAATAAACTGTAAGTTACTACAGCTATCACCACTGTTAGTGGACGGGTCAGCCATTTTGGATTTTGAGGTCGATGAACACAAAGGTTGTCCGAGTTTCAAGCTCGGAAATTCGAGGTCAGGGAACATGTTTCCAACTTCGAGTACAAATGGAACGCACTATTAATGCCACGGTTTGCTATTTATTCTATTTACTTATATTTATGTATTGTTTGCTTAACTGTAGTGTGTCTTGTACCCCCCCCCCCCCCTCATCCCTTGCTGCTGCAACAGCGTGAATTTCCCCCTGAAGGATTTTGAATATTGAATCTAACCCGGAAAAGGTTGTCCATGCAATAATCACTTCCGATTAAGAGTAAAGTAATTCCATCTATTCCTTTCCCCAGAAACAGCTAGAGCAGAGATAATGTATAACTATTACACACTGAGGGATATAAATTTAAAAAAGGTCTCAGGAACATGAAGTCCTTTCAGCTCACCAGGAACAGGAGCAGTGTGGTTGGAGGAGGGCTCCTGAGGCTTTGAAGGAGGCAGCGGGCCGTTTCTCTCCTCCAGCACCGAGCTGCCCTGCAGGAGACAACTACATGTAACTAAGTAGACATTATTAATGAAGCACCTTTAAAAACAAATGGTAAAAGGTGTTGAACAACACCAGGCACTGTGCCAGGATCCCAGTTTTGGGTGGGCTTTAAATTAAAAACGTTATCAAGTCACTGTTTAACCTAATACAAACGACCGACTAATATACTGTTATATTATCTGTGCTTACATAAGAGAGATTTCAATAGCTTGATGCTCTTTAAATATGTTGTTGCATTGTAAAAGTTTGGGTGCAAAGGACGGAGCTATCCGCGATCGCTCTCCTTGGTCCTGACCAAAGAAGAGCGCTCTGGAATCTCCATTACGCACCATACCTGGCTGTGCTACAGCGCATCTCTCTATTGACCTGAGGCCTAGAGACTGTAAAAGTGGTCAGGCATCTCATATTTCTCTAATAGTTTTGCTCATTTAACATGAGGCCAAATATTTCACAATTCCGTTTAATTGTTTCAAGTTTTCGGCAATACAGATCAACAACACTGGCCGACAGTTGGAATCAATACTCGGGCACAGAACTTTTTCGACGTGATCTGTCATGTAAAACCAGACTCAAGTTTTATCCTACCGAGACAACCGTTTACTTTAGTGTGAGGATTCATGTTACAAATATGTTTAACAAAAGGAAATAAATCACATTAATATTTAAGAGAAAGGCACTTGACAACAGTAACAAGCTGATATAGAAATAGAAATGCGCCTGCAGCAATGTAGAGAGTTATGAATCGATTCTTTAATCCATATATCTCATATAACAACATAATACACTTCAGGTTAGATGGCCTTCACACACCTTACTGTTACCCTCTGGCGGTCCACACAATTAAACTCTCTAAAGCAGGAGAAGCGACAGGATACTTTAGCACTTGTTGAGTTAGCAGGTTGAGTTGCGGACTCATCCACGGAAGACAGACCTAAAGGGCAACTCGCGAGGTAGAGGCACTAGCACCCGTCCTTGGGTGGCAGAGACAAAGATGTGCTAGGTGTTGTGTGCACGACTGTTTGTCCTTCACCGGAAATGATTTTCACACTTTCAGATCACTTGGAGCTAGCCTAGCATACCGACAGGCTGCATCTGATCCCAAACCTCACTGTCAAGATGAACTTGAGCCGAAACATCAAAATAGACATAACCAGCTTTTTAAAATTGTTTTTGAAAACTAAACATTTAGACTATTTTAGCACAAATTATGGGATTTTTAGCCAATTTTTTATAATTCTTGACAACATTAAAATATATATATATTTAAAAAAAACAATTTGAAGAAAAGTTTTGGATGGGCCTTCTACGCGGTGCTTGGACAACACAATTGTGTTTTATTTCAAGTGGAACAACATTGCTTTTACTAAAATCAAAATTAATGGTGGTGCTTTCAGCAAATATAAAGCAACGTTTGGCATTTAAACTGAAGCAGATGGCTAAAGAGCAGCAACAACAATGCAACAAAATATGTTTCAGGACATGCCAAAGAAAAAGAAACACACTGATGGCTTGAAAACAGATGTAAGTATTCAGAGCCCCACCTTCTCTCCGTCCTCCTCTTCGTCCTCATCCACGAAGGCAAAGGACTCCCAGCTGTGTTTCTGAGACTGGTTCTGCTCCTGTAGGCCCTGACCCTTGTCCTGGTAAACACATCAACACAGACTGGTGGTTTCATAATATCAGAAATACATTTAGTGTGAAGTCCAAACTATCATACTGTGCTCACCACCTGTGCTTTATTTAAAGCTGTACTACCTCACTGATTTTGATCAACAGTAAAACATTTTACAGAGATTTGATGTTTCTCTATTGAAGCTTCTTAAATACAGCACAGTATAAGGCTGTTTGACTTTCCTGAGTGGAGTCGACACTAAAAAAAGCCGGACTGCTGCAGCAGCTTTGTCTGTGTTTACATCTCTACTTTTAGCTGTTCCAGTCTGCATGTATCCGCCCTCTTCGTGTTACAAATGTATTTCAGCTTGCAGAAAAACATTTGCCTACACTAAGGGTTTTGTCACACCTGTAGTTCGTTTGCTTTTGTCATAATCAGTTGGTGAGTTTGTAAATTTGGAGCAATTTTCCCGTGGTCGGTTTGGTTTCACACTTGGAAAAATCCAAGCGTACCAAAATGCACCATTACAAATCACGCAAGAATGTCCAATACTCCTATTGGCCGGATGTTTCTAGGGGCGGGAGCATGAAAGTAAATACAGGAACAAGGTCGTGTGTTCTGGACTAGTGCATTTTTCTTGTATCTCCATGGTCAAACCAGCTCATTTAATTCAAATTATCAGACATTGTTTTGCGAGAGACATTACGTCTGCTCTAGTCACCGAGACTTCGCTCTGCTCTGTTTCCAATTTTAGCGGCAGCTGGTTCGACCACGGAGATCTGAGAGTGACGGACGGCGAGCTTGACCGCAGTCTATTTCTGTGACAGTAACACTGCAAGATGCTACAGTTTGCTGCTCTGCTGCATCACAGACTGCTAAACACACCTGACTACAGGAGACATCAGCTCAGACTAGCAGAGTTCTCACTACAAACAAACCGCTCCAGAGTTCGATTGACAGCGTACCGAGACCACCTCTTCAAGCAGGTCTCGGTACTCTTGTTTGGTCCGCTTTGGTGCGCACCAGGGTTTGATTGTTTGAAAGGAACCGCACCAGCGGGACACACAAACTCTAGTTCGATTCAACCTCAAGGCTGTCGATGTGAAAACGCCCTCGATGATGTGGTCCTGTGGGCTTCCACTAGGTCAAAGGAGCCACATTCATAAAACCTTTCACATATTTTGTAGTTTCATGTGATCTTTCTTTATCCAAATCACAGGTCTTAAAGCTTAAAAGCTCATAGATTCAGAGTATTCAAATCCCTATTTTTGTATCCAATGTATACCACCAGAGCAAACAAAACTCATCAGTGTTTCAAGTGACAACAAATGGACGCAAGGCTAATGAAAAAATCATTCAACCATGGTCTACAATTTGCACCTGCCAAATGCAGATAAATTGTTGGCAGTGTAGTATAAAATGGTCGGGCCATCCGTCAGGGAAAACATAACTGAAATACACCTTTGGTAAGATTAGCACACCATTGGATAGAGCAACACATGCCTGTTTATGGTACCATTCAAAGGGGGCAACCAGTGGCCACAAAACAGTTGCCAATTGACTCAAACGTGTTGCCAAGGGCACTGTTACCATCAAGCCCTGTATGCATGCAATTTAAGTCTGTCTCTCCATGGAAACGGGCAAAAACAGCTTCCGCTAAATACAAAAGGCACTCAAGCAGCATTATTTATCAACGTAACATTAAAAAAATAAACAAACAAATGATGCCAAATATTGTAAAATAAACATTATATTTTATACCTGCATCATTGTCTTCATATTGAACCAAATAACCCACAGTGTACAAAATGTTTTTATAATTCTGTATTATATAACACTGAACACTGACTGAGTGTCCTCACCTGCATCAGGAGCCTTCTCTCTGGTGACAACCACCAATCACAGAGAGCCAGGAGCTCCAACCTGTCAATGCTGCCCAAAAGGATCATGGAATCTGGAAGCAGGAGGAAGAAGAACGAACCACACAGACTTCAACAGGGGCTGAACTGCCCTGCTCATGTTCAATGATCCTTTGACAAAAGTATACTTCAGAAACATTAAGCAGGTTAAACTGTTTCTCATTGATACTTAGACCTGGTTCTGAATAGCTTAGAGTGAAGATGATGGTAATTACTGTGCAACCTACAACAAATTATCATTCAAATTTTTCATTGCATTTAGTTTTATGGCAACTGGTTTAAATTATTAAACTCTTTTACCTTTTGAGTCGACCAGTGGGATTGAACTGAGCGAGGAGGAGTCCAGCAGGAGTTGAACTTCTCTGTATGTGGACTGAGACGATATAAACTTCACCTTTCTCACCATGATGTCTTCCACAAAGATGTTGTACTGACTGTAGGAGGACAGATATAAAAATGCACCCTTAAAAGAGTTCTGTACAAGCAAATTACCCTTAATTGGCAGGACAGATTAAATAGGCTTTTAAGATCCTATGGATTATTTCACAGTTGTAGACATACACATTCTAAATGGCCCCAAGTTGATTTCCTTTTGCAGTGTATGTGAATGAAATCAACTGACAGGACGTTAACAAGGGGTCAGGCTGTTGCCTAGCAATGAAATTCCATTGAAAAGACCTATATAACTGGAAGGTTTCCTGTTATGAAATTGTAAGATGAAAATCCTCTCACTTACTTCCTGACATAAGTACACAATTTCAAACTCATTTTCATAGTAGGAGGTGAAAAATAAATAAAAAATCTGCATCAAACTTTTATGAATGATAACCAGCCCTAGTTAAAACTGTTTGCCTGTTGTGTTCGTGCAGGACATCAGACAGAGGTTGTGAAGATGCAAAAAATATGCAAGAAACAAAAAAGCCAATCGGTGTTGACCGCTTGCTGTCTGCTGTGTAAAATCTGCACAAACCTCATGTGTCCAAAGCCGAGCTCCGGCAGGTACGGCAGCTTCTTGACCTGGATGATGGAGTCGTACAGGGACGGCTGCAGGCCCTGGGCCACCATGTTGGCCAGGATTACTGCCACCATCATAGGCAGGATGTGGGAGATCTGGCCTGTCAGCTCAAAGCAGATAACCGCCGTGGACACCGTGTGAGTCACAGCCCCAGTCAAAGCTGCCGCTCCTGTCAGAGACATGGAATGGGATGGTGGAGGGTTGGGAGGAATGGAGGTTAAAGAAGAAAGAGGGGGAGGAAGCAAAAGGCAGAAGTAAGGAAAGAAACAGATTGCGGGATAGTGGGCAGGGGAAATGAAGGAGGAACTGGAGAGGAAAAATCACATCAAGAGAAAAAAAAGATAATCAAACATAAAAAAGAAGGGACTGGATGAGTGAATGGTGAGAAAATGCTGAGTGAAAATGGGAAAGGCAGTGAGAGGAAGCAATAAAAAGGTTCAGAAGCAAAATAGATTAATAAAAAGATGTATGAGGGGCGACGGGAAGCAACGAAGGTCGAGAGGGAAGGAAAAAATAAAGGACAGAGAGGGCAGTGAAGGAGTAACACAAGGACGTAAGGAGGGATCAAAGGAGAAAGAGGAGGCACAGAGGCTGTGGAGGGCAACAGAGGGGGGATTAAAGGAAGGCCAGGTTTCTGGGTCGGTGGCAGCGGTGAGGACAGCAGAGGGAACCCACTGTGACATTTAACTGTCAGAGCGGAGTGGCCACATGCTCTGATGGAAAATGAGGAAGAGGAGGAGGGAAAGGATGACAAAGAAGGGGAGGGAGATGAGGAAGATTAGGTGGAGTGGGGGACTACTTGACAACGGGTGACAACTAGAGGGCCAGGAAGGTTGACAGGAGAGGAAGAGAAGTTGGAGGAAGAAGCGGAGAGAAGTGACAGGAGAGGAAGAAGAGGACATCTTGACCACTGCTGACAAGCCGGGGTTGATGATAAAGAGGAGAACAGGGAGGAGGCAGAGGGGACATGGATGGACAGCTTGACAGTGAGCCTTTAAAGATATGGTTTTTAAAATATGCAGTACTGACTTGTTATTTTTATTATTATCATTATTTCTATTTGAGAGGATGTGCCTTGTTTGTTACATACGGGTAGGTCTAATTGCTGGATCCTAAACTTTGCCTATGCATGTTAGTCGTGCCATGTCAACAACTAGTCATAATTGTACGGTTGGAGGAAGGTGAAGTTCAACTTCAAGTTAAAGTTGTCAATATGCTGCCAAAATGTGATGAAACTATGGAAATTGCTAAGAGAAGGGAAGGGAGACTAACCAATGACTGCGTACCCTCCAGGGATAATGCGGTAAAGGATGCCATCAAACACGATCCCGTGAGGAAACAGGGTGGCCATGATCTCCCCCACCAGCCTGCCGAATGCAGCTCCTACGAGAGCAAAGAAAATATATATATATATAAAAACTTTCAAAATAAAAGATGTACCTTGAAAGATTTGCGTAAGTAACATTATAATTAAATTATTAATCCTGAGACACCTGTAAAGTACGAATAATGTAGACAAACAAGAATATCACCATTGAGATTGTTAGCCTCGGTTGGATTCTAACATGATTTATCTTTCCCGATGTGTATTACCAGAGCAAACAGAACTCAAGTCATCAATGTTTCTAGTGACAGCAGATGTTGGAAAGACTAATGAGAAAAATCGCTTTCAACCATGGTCTGCAATTTGCACCCGTCAAATACAAGTAAACTGGTGGCAGTGGCGTGTAAAATCGTCAAGCCATCCATCATTTAGCTGACAGAAAAAACACAAAACTGAAAGACAGTTTAGTGCGATTGGAAAGAGCTACACATCTGAAATGCGTGCCTGTGTACAGTAACCTTCCCCACCCCTGCAAGATACGGTTTAAAATAAACACTTTACAATGCATTTAATGTTGTTTTTTCATTTAAAAATATACGTATAAAATATAAACAACATTGAATGATCTTTATTTTTATTTATTTATTTTTTTACATAAAGTGACATTCATTTGACGCATAGATTTCAAAAGTGGCAGATACATTTCTGAATGTCAGACAAAATAAAAACACTCGCCTGCCACAGTTGCAGGCAGTGGAAAAGGTTCTTTTCAGACCCTGCCTCCAACATGATTACACAGCAACTGTCTTGCTTTTCATTTTTCATGAAGTCAATGTAATGGTTTCATTTAAATGTTTGGAAAGTTTTTTATTTCTTTTGTTTTTTTTGCAGTGCTTTAAAACCATAGAGAAAGAGAAAGAGAAACAGACATACAAAGTATGCTTGTCCAGACCTGTCGGAACCCCACAAGTATATTAAACTCCCGGTTCGGACGTACATGCACACGTATTTAATTATGGCCCTGTTCCATTAAGGTGGGCCAAGGCCCTGGTAGGGGCTAGCATGTAGGCGCTAACTCACTGGAATGTCTCTGACACACTATACAGAACGCAACTATAATTAATTTGATCAGTTCCACCTGTGTTTGCCCTGCAATCACACGTCAAAATGGCTGCTGTGAAAAAGGGCCAATTGGCAGCACAATTAATCGCATACAGCGTATTTCAAGATTTCAGTTGCTAATCTTAGAACTTCTGTATTACTGCAATGATTGAAAACAATTAAATACTACTGATGAAGTGCAAATCCTGACCAATAAAAGCTTTAAAAAAAAACCCTAACCATAATTTCAGCCATCCTTGTGTGACCCCATTTAAAGCATATGAGGCTACAGGTGTTGTTGCTCACCTAGTATGAAGACAGGCATGAAAGCCCCAGATGGAATGGGCATGGTGGTGGCCACAGCAGACATCCAGAACTGTGAGACAAGAAACGTGCAACAATGTTCAGACAAGAGAACTCGATGGAAACCAATAAAAACAAAGGCTGCCATAGGCTGATGGTGGTACAGCATACTATCAATGTTAGTTGTGAACAGCATTTAAATATAGGCCAGCAAACCATGTTTGAACATGACACCATGGGCCCTGTTTTAATGACCTAAGTGCACGGCGCAGGTGCATTGAAGGCATGTCCAAATCCACTTTTGCTTGTTTGACGGTAGAAAAAAGGGTCCGTGCACCAGGCGCAAGGTTCAAAAGCGATGTACTTAGTGTCTTCATTTATTCATAGGTGTGTTTTGGGCGTAACATGAAATAAACCTCTCATTCACTTTTGGTCCATTGCTATTATGATGGCAGATTTAAACCGTAATATTTTTTATGTGTAATCTTGTCATTGTCATGTTATTGTGGCTGAAGTTTGTGTCTGAACTTATTTTTTCATGAATGTCCCCTTCCTCAGTTTGACAAGCTGTCAAACTGCTCCACAGTCAGAGAGAAAACAAATCTTATTCACAAATTCTCTTTCAAAAAGAAACAGGTAAGCAGCTATTTTTTTTTCTTCTGTTTTCATTTTCATTAATATCTCCTTTGTTGCTGCAGGTTACCCACCTAATAGCAATCAGATTGCTTGTTTTGCAATTCAAATGTAGTGATGTGAAGTTCTTTTGCCATTTAGAGCTCTCTATGTGTGGGAGAAAAAAATCCTATTTGGTCACAGCTTGATGAGGTACAACAAAAATGAAGAATCAGGACAATCTGTGTATGCATGTGACGGGGAAAGGGGAACCCATCACACCCTTGGTGTGTCCTTGAGCAAGGCACTTAATCAACAGCTGCTCCAGTGAGCTGCAACGCATGGTGCTGCAGCTCACTGGGCAGTTTCCCAATGTGTGGCTGTGTTCCTGAGTGTATGGAGAAAATAAATTATCAGATATGCAAACTCCTCTGCAGGTTAGAGCTAAACTCAACCTCAAATGTCACTTGCAATGTTTGTCTTCAAACATTTCTAGATTCATCAGAATGTAACTCCCCTAATAAAACACTTTGTTCTTGGTTGCAGAGAGCTTATCAGCGATAAAGATTACCTTTACTCAAGCTCAAGGCTTTTGGTGTGTGTGTGTGTGTGTGTGACACCACCAGCATCCCTCTCGAGGCACCACATACTGGGCTTTCAAACACTGCATTATCATTTTAACAGTCCAGATTACTAGTCTACACATCGTTTGTCATCATCGTTTGAGAACCTAATGACTGTGGTACAAGATAAAAACTCATTAGCACGTCTCGCACTGGGTGGCTGCTATCCTGATGGCAGAGAGGACTGCGCTCACAGTCTTCTTCTCTCTTCTAATCCTGACAGTCAAACACAATCATGCAGAAACACACAAACGCACAAAAACAGGCACACACAGCACACACTTTCATCAGTGGCCCAAATCTAGAGATAGATGGGAGCAGAAACACTGAGACACAGACAACATGGAGTGAAAATAAATGCGGGTGCCGGTTTATGTGCAATAAAGAAAGACATAGATAGAAGTTAAAAAAAATAAAAAAAAGTAGACAGTTATAGTTAGACTGAAAATATGGACAGACGACTGAAGGTAAGAGCTCTGACTCATTGTTCTTGGTCATAAAAAGGTAATCCTATGACAGATAAAACTATCCAATAAATAAGCTGCTTGTGGGTTTAGTTTAAAAAGCTGTATAAACATAAAAAAGCTGTAAAAGTAACACTATATGCGTGTTTCTATACATCGAAAATATACTGTTTATGGGTCTTGAAAATCTCTGTGTGTTGTGCTGACAAAATAATCAAATAAATAATGGTGCTAGAGTTTAATCAAAACAAAAGTACACTCATTTTTCTGGCTTCACCACAATGCACCTACATGTAACTAGTACATCAATTAACAATTTGTTTTGCAGGTGGATTGAAATACAGACAAACAAGGGAAAGTCTAATCATGTGTAGGACAAAGGGAGATGGGAAAACAGAGGCTGGAAGATCCAGAGTGTGTGTTTGAGTAAGAGTCTTTTACCAACTCCTACTCCTATTAGGCCAATGAGGCGGGACCAGGGAAGAACTTGCTTTGACGCGTGTTCTGGGTGCCAATAATCAATGTCCACAATCTGCATTTCGATCACAGCCTGCTCACCTTAGCACAAGTAATACAGTCCATTTCATTTAGTTGCTGGTTTACTGCCATTCATTTTGTTTTGAACACAAACCATCTGAATGACACCCCAACTTGACACAACACAACACAGTGAAAATCACACCTGTGTTACCCTGGCTGTTAATTTCTTGTATGCCTTCCCAAAGGCAACGCTACATACTTTGTGTAATGTGGCATCCATGTAGATTGAAAAGTTTGGTTTTGTATTTACTAATGAAAGTAATCTTTTCCCCCAGTTTTCCACTGCTTTTCTCCACTTGAGCTCTTGAGAAGCTGCAGATTTTCATCTAACAGGAGGCAGCAACAGCTTGGTGCTGTTTTCTGCAGCAGTATTTTTGTCTTGATTACAATTCAAGTCAAACTGATAGCTTTAGTTTGATGGTTGCACTGTTATTTCTCAGTGGGGCAGTATTATATTAGCTGGATGACAACCCAACTGCTTTATAATCTACAGTATAAAGTATAGAAATATGTCAATACAACTTAAGTACATGTGAATTACCCACTGGTTTTGGAACAACCGCAATCTTTCTTGTCTGGTTAAACTGCATATTGAACTGTCTGCAGGGGTATATTTGACATGGTTGGATGGTTAAAGATACTGAAATGAGCTGTGTAAAGACCCAACATGGAGATCTTTACAATTCAACTCAGTTCCTAACATTTAACCCTTGTGTTGTCCTTCAGGTCCCATAGACCAATCTTGTATTCAATCGGATTTTTCTGCTATAGTGGCCTGGTTCTCCGGGGTCCAGAGAACCATCCTGCACTCAAACGAGTATCCCACTAGACTCATCTCGTATCTCAGGTCCCAGAGACACGTCTTGAATTCAATTGTATTTTTCTGCTACTGTGGCCTGGTTCTATAGGGTCCCGAGACCCACCCTGCCCTCGAACGCATTAAAGAAACTAAACAAATCCCCTTGACATAAAGGACAACACAAGGGTTAAGAACAAATCATATTTAAATTAATTGTGCCTGGAAGGGTTTGCTTTACCTCCTCAAGTAGTGTGATGCTACAAGCAGCATCACACTACATGTTCTCTTTGAACCTTTTACTTGCCTGATGCTGCTTTGAAGATTCACATAAAAATCTAAGATGATACATGCTCCTTATCAGAATTCATTATAGTCTATGTAGCTGCCTTGTTATTGTAATTCAGTTATCAAGGTTTAATTGAGTTGTTCATAATGTTTTAGTGAACATTTGTCCACCTGTGTATATGCTGTGGTCTATCAACCTTCTGCATGTTCACAGTCAACCCAGCACCAGATTGACCAGATTTGTGCACATGTTGATGCTAATACTGAGATAGCAAGAATTGAAACTCTCCAGGGTGTGTGTGTGTGTGCGTGTGACTGTGTGTGTGTGCGTGTGTATCTGCTTTCAAGAAAACATGGGAAGGATCCATCCACCCACTGTTGACCTTGGACAGCAAGATATGAAGAAGACAAAGACACACCCACACACTCACACACATCCCTGTTACCCACACACAAAAAGAGTGACCTGCAAAGAATGTCTCTAATGAAGAGGATAATGACAATGCTGACGTCTCTGATACACAAACATGCACGCAGGCACGCAACCCCATGAGTTTCAATTCTTGCTATCTCAGTATTAGCATCGACATGTGCCCAAATCTGGTCAGTCTAGTGCTCACAGCCTATACACAGGTGGACAAATGATCACTAAAACAGTATTAAAGCCAAGTAAACCTTGATAACTGAATCACAATAACAAGGCAGCTACATAGACCACACACACACACACACACACACACACACACACACACACACACACACACACACACACACACACACACACACACACACACACACACACACACACACACACACACACACACACACACACACACACACACACACACACACACACACACACACACAAAGAACAATGACACACACACTTTTACTGGCAGTCACAGACCTTCATAATTAAGAAGAGCAGCAGGACGAGGAAGACACTGACATCAGGGTGCAGCCAGGCGGCGGAGAGGCCCAGACCAGCCGGAGGAGGTGATTCCGAAATCTTTGTCCACGTAAAGTTGTCAAACAAGGAGTTGATACACTCCCTTGGCATCAGCTGGAGAGGGGCAGAGAGGAATCAAAAGCAGATGGAAGAAGAGATCAGGGCAGGGAGTACAGGGGGAAGATTAGGGTATGACAAGAGGTGGAGGAGGAAAAGTGGGTGGAGGTGAGAGAGAGAGAGAGAAATCAAAGAGAGAAGTAGAAAACGAGGAAAAAAGGGGAGGAGAAAACAGGAATGGCCAAAGAAATTGCAAATAAGGAGAAAGAAAGAAAAAGGAAGGTGGGAGAAAGGGTGGAGGTAAAAAGTGAATTAGAAGCGAAATAAAGAGGGAGAACGTAAAATAGATAAATATGAGAATGTTTAAAGAAAATTGGAGAAAAAGGTGAGAATGCAAAGAGAAAGGGAAGAAATAAGTAAAAAGGGTGACAGACGGTGAAAACAGAGACACATGGAGAAAGAGATTGGAAGAAAAGAGAGAAAAGGGAAGGACAGTGTTAAGTAGGGAGAAGAAACCATAGGAGAGCAAGAGGACAAGGAAACATGGATGGAGGGGGGATGAAGTTTATCAAGGGAGGAAAAGAGACCAGGAGGGTAATGGATGATGGAGGAGAAACAAAAGGAAAAAAAGGAAAGAGAGAAAAAGAAAAGGGGGACAAAAAAACATGGAGAGGAAGAAAGTCAGGCGGGACGAACAGGCAGGAAGTCATCCAGAAAGCTGGAAGCAGACGGGTCCAATGACTCTTTAGATGACTCATGAATGACTACTTTACTTCAACCATTTGGCACATTTGCATAGATTCCTCTCAATTTTCTCACAGGGACAAATTGCTGCACATATCACAGCTGCAGAATGCCGCTGCAGGGGAAAAACAACGACAATGTCATTTAGATTTTTCTACTTTTTTATTTCATGCTTAAGCTAGGGTTGAATCGAGGCCCTGAAATTTATAATTTAGTGTGTGAATGGAAACGTTGAGGCTCCACTCTTTGAAAGGCTGCTGCCTGCCTCGATGAAGCCAGATGTAATAATAGGATTTCATGTGCCTTTTTGAAGTTGTGGGTTCACGTCCCGTTTAAAACCCTTGTGGCTTTTAATCTCGTCTCACTGTGCTGCTGCTTCTGTCACTCTGAACTGTGCTATCAGGTTGGATTGGAAGGATTTTATTCCCCAAAAACTATATATAGACTTTTTTAGGGTTGAGGTGTAACGGAGTTAAAAATGTATTTTATTAATTCTAATTGCCAATCTATATTTTATTTAATTTTAAATATCAGTTAAGCTTTTGTTTGATATTTGTGAATTTCATCTTATTGAGTGCAATCCATTTATCACATCACTATTGTTTCCTGCAGAGTAGTTGTTAGTGCATTGCGCCTCTTTTGTACCTCCTGTGTTGCCGTAGCTCCCGGTTTTCCCCCTCACTATAACGTCTTGTATTGCTGAGGTAGGTTGTGTGTAAAATTCCGCTGCGCTATTTTATTGTTTAATTGTTTTATTGTTGATTGTGTTGTGACCCTTCAACATTTAACTTCTCAAAGTTAATACCATGTTAACTAATTGCTTTGTGCCATTTTTATGGTTTAATGTAACTGGTAATGACGCATTGTCTAACTTTCTTTTTCGCGCCGTTTTTGCGCGCTTGTATAATGTAAATAACGGAGGTACATTATGAGTGTGTGAATTCTGTTGTGTGTTGTTTAGGTGGAGATGCTGTTAACACTGGAAACAGACCACTGACATGATGTTGTCTTCTGCAGGTGTGTGTGTGTCTTTGTCAGATGTATTATGTGTTATTACTGTGTTACTTTGTTCATTGAGGTTGTCAGAGTGTGGAGTGTTGCTTCCCATGTAAACTGTTCTAGCTCAGACTGGGTTTTCAGACTATAACGTCTTGTATTGCTGAGGTGGAGATGCTGTTAACACTGGAAACAGACCACTGACATGATGTTGTCTTCTGCAGAAAAATAAATTCCAGGAAAAACGTCAATTGAAGTGGTCCTCTTTCATTCCCTGTCCACATCCGTCACAGAAGCATTTATTTTCTAAAGGGAAATTGTTTAAATGTAGGTATCACTTCATTCCCGTGCTGTGTTAAAACAATGCTTTGACTTTGTTATGAAAGGTGCGAGACATTTCTACAATGAGAGTGTGTGAGGCATACACCAGGAGCAGGGAAACACACAAACATGTTCAGGTGTTGCTGACTGACACATGCACACAGATGGATACGCATGCATTTACAACACTGTATAACACACGCCTGCTTCACACTGTTAGTGTCTATTCTACTTTTACTCAAAGCATCTGTGAAACAGAGACACGCTCTTAGCTCTTGATAGGTAAGCTGTTGATAATATAAATGGTTCTGTCTGGCTTTCAACTTAAAACTGCGTTTGTGCGTGCAATGAAGGCTACAAGGCATGTAGATTGTGAACAGAACATTCAGGTACAGAGTTTTCATCGGTTTAAACTTAACCAACATAGCTTATACCTCATACCTTTCATTTCAATCCATGAGTGTCACACTTAATCTAACATTAGGGTTGGGTACCATTCACTATTCTTCTGGCACGATATTGATACCTGGAATTTAGCACCGGTACCAAGCAGTACCTTTTTCAGTATTTTATCTCTGTATTAACAAAAAAAACATTTCAGTTGTAAAAATGATTCCCAACCTATTTACTTTGAAGATTTTGTTATTTATTTAGAACATTTTACATGCCACACAAAATAAAACACCGCCCTCTCCTCTCATAACAAACTATCAATTGCCTTGTTGCTAAAATTTGCTATAGAAATAAAGTTGCCTTACAACATCAACCTGTTAGTCGGTAGTGTATAGTGAACACAGTGGTGCCTGCCTGTCATTGAGGAAGTCTAACGTTGACCCATACCACGACCACTTTCGCCTCGCCGTTACATCCTCTGTCGGTGTGGAGTTTTGAAAAGGGTTACCACACTTGCAACTGCTTTAGCATCATTGCCGTGGCTCACTGTGACTTTAACGAAGTCAGCGTTGTTTCACTTCCTCCGCATCACAGCTTTCTGCACATGCATGTGTGTGTGTGTGTGTGTGTGTGTGTGTGTCTGTCAACATTAGAGAGGACAGTTATGCTTGTGCATTTTTGTATTTGGCAGCATTTGATTAAAAGTGAATCGGGCCTAGTACCATCGTAATTTGGTTGGTACCCAAAAATAGTACAGAGTTTAGTACCCAACCCTGTGCAGAAATGGAACTACAGATTTGAACAACATGAAATCCTTCAGGGCCGTCCACACTAAATGATAACTGTAACGATGTGAGCATCCACACTGCTGAACGATAACGTTCTCCAAAACAGCGACGTCAAGCACGCACTGTAAACTCCAGCTGACACAGATGTAGGTGCAGCTGTGGCTCAGGTGGTAGAACTGTCGCCTACCAATTAGAAGGTTGTTGGTTCAATCCCTGGCCCTGCAGTCCCATGTTGAAGTTTCATTGGGCAAGACACTGCATCCCTAATTGCTCCCGGTGCTGGGCCATCGGAGTGTGAATGTGTGATGAGCAGATGGCACTTTGTAGGCAGCCTTGGCCACAGTGTATGAATATGTGTGTATGGTTATGTAAATACACATTGAGTAGTCAGTAAGACTAGAAAAGCGCTATATACATTCTGTTGTTTATATTAATTTATATTGTCTATAATAATATAGACAGCATATGTTGTAACATCTATTGTATATTTTATACGTATAACATTACATATTACATATACAGTATGTATAACAGAAATGTCTTTAGTAATATCCTTCATATTTGTGAATTTGGGTGCATTGATGAAGCAAGCAGACAGCTGCATTCCCCAGGAAACAGCGGGGGTGCAGAGCACCGGAACAAAAACACCAACAGTACGCTAATCACATCTAAAACACATGATTCACTCTCAAAGATGTTTTAAAATGCAAAAATACACCGAGCTAAAAGATTGTAGTCCCACCAAAGGGAAAGTCGCACCACTAACCACCTGTGTGAAACAAATCGCTCCCCAATGTCTCCCGTGTCATGCTGTAAATACAGAAGGATTTTGATTGGCTGTCAGTGTTTCTATCATTCATCAAATCGCTCTGACATTGCTCTCCACTGTTGTTGTCGTTGGTTGTGGTGTGGACTCCGCCATCCACTTGAGTTTGAACGATTTTTAAAAATATGTATTTACAGTTATCGTTCTTGGTGCGGACGGCCCTTTTAGAATTCATCCTAGCACCAAGAGATCAACTTCAATACGCAAAACTCCTGTGATTTACTGCAGATTTTTGTTCCTCAGCTCGCTGTAGCTGTCAGCATTGCATGCAGGTACACACAGATTTACATGCCCTGTATTCTTCCTTGTTTATAACAATATATGAGCTCTGACCTCTCCTGCCATGAACTGTCCAAACCCGGGAGGGAAGGTCAAGGTGGCGATGACCAGCGTTACCACAGCTGGAAAGATCAGCCGGCTGGAAGGGAAAACAGAGAAAAAGAGGTTTGCATATCTCTAATAATAAAAATCCAAACAAAATCCAATTAAATCAAAATTCATTAGAATAATAAATGTTCATTTTAAGTGCTCAAGTATTAGGATCCCATGCCATACCACCCTTTAGCCTATATACTGTGTGTGTGTGTGTGTGTGTGTGTGTGTGTATATATATATATAAAGCAAATATTTTAAAATATGAGACTCACTGTTTGGTCAGGAAGCGGGTCATGGCGTTGGGTCGCCTCATGAACAGCACCACCTGTCTGTTGAGATAGACGAAGAACGCCCCAAGGAACCCACAGGAGATCCTGCAAAGGAATAAACTTATATTAGCCAAGTTAAGTCGTCTACTCACTCGTAACACCTGCATGTTCTATGTCTCCATCTCTCCCTGAGATAAAGGGTAAACTAATTATTGGACTCTCCATGTTTTTAAATGCTACATTTGCATAAAGTTTGGCTTATTAACATTTACCATCTTGTCCATTAGGAAGATTTGACACACACACACACACACACACGCTCACTCACACACACAAACGCGCTGCCATTAATGTCTTTGTCTCAGTTTTCTAGTCGCTCACCCAATGATGGCGAATGCCGGCAGCTCCTGAAGGTCAAAAGGGAAATCCATGCGGAAGTTTGTCCTGAACAGAGCAGTGATGGTTACTGAAAGACAAAGAAAAGGCGAAGAAGTGAAATTTACAGAATTTCAAAAATGTATGTTTATTAAGTCTGTAGATTAAAAATGTTGTACATTATCTCCGTAACCTGCAACTGATTAATCATTTACTTCTTTTTGGACGGTCATGGGAAAGTGGCACAGTTAAAAGAGAAAAGATATTTCTTGGTTTGTCTGGAACTCACTTAAATTATTTACAAGACATTTTCATAACCTGAGTGAGGTATTAAAATACTCCGCAGCTACATGGTGGAGGACACCACCTAGTGGAAATTGCTTGATGTGCCTAAAGTAAATACATTAAATCAGTGTCACTTAAAAAAAGTTAGTTGCTTGGTTATGACAATTGAAGTAAAGGCGCTCTCTAGTGCCTGTTTGATAAAGAGAAAGTGACACAATCTTGATCACATTTAAATACCTAAATATCTTGATAAATACTTTTCTCCAATACATACCTGCATCTTTGTTGAACACTGATAACACTCTGAATATGAACGCACTAAATGTAGCGGCAAAGTATCCTCTCCAGTAGTTCCTCACAGCAAAGTATGTGGATGTTACCTCTATACTGAAGAGCACACCTGGTGAAAGAAAATAGGGAAAGAACTACAAATTAAACAGGCAGCAACCGAAAACAATGCACTAAGCCAAAGCTAAAGACTAGTACAAGCTAACCACATGAAAGTTCCCCCAAGCTCCATTTTTATTTTTTTAGTTACATAGATATCAAATGAGTGTGAATTTTGAATGTGTTAGTGGGACACTGAACAGAGAAAGGCTGTGTACCTCCAAGTGGAGTACCAAAGCAGCAGCCCACCCCGACAGCACAGCCTACTGTCAGGATGTCAGTATAACAGTATGGATTCTACTGATCCAGAGATGGAAGGAAGAGGATTAAGACAACAGAAAGACATGTAGATGATGAATGTCACATACAGTTCATGTTTTTTTTATTTTTATAATCACACTTAAAAGTTGCATGTAAATGAAAAATGATTCTTAACATCAGATTACCTGATAAGCTCCAGAAAAGCAGGACATGAACCTGCTGAGAACTGCAGCACAGATGCTGGCGATGTGAACAAACGGGCCCTGAGTGGAAATGATGAGGAAAATCAAATGAAATGATGTTCTATAGCAGTACATACAGTAAGACCAAACACCACACCACAGATGCTGTTTGTTGTTAGATTGAGTGAAAA
The DNA here is from genome assembly GCF_013103735.1 of Etheostoma cragini. NCBI lineage: Eukaryota > Metazoa > Chordata > Actinopteri > Perciformes > Percidae > Etheostoma > Etheostoma cragini. The sequence continues at coordinate 22,741,725 of NC_048420.1, read as the reverse complement.
TGTATTGGGAGACATTGTCTAATTAATCTGTGTAAAAACCTGGATCATCTACCTCTTTGCCTACAGGCATGCCGCTGCCGAGGGCAGCCGTCAGTCCAATGACCTTGGCAACAAAGGCCTTGAGAGTTAAATACTCCTTAAGCACCACACCTCTCAGGATGGTCTTCAGCTCTGGGATGCCAGAACCTGACACAGAAGGTGGAACACAGGTTGTTTAGTAGGGGAAGGGGAGAACAAAGACGTTTGAAATACAGAATTATTCAAACATGTTATGAAAAATTCCTGTTGTTGCTGGTGCAACCGGCCAGTACCAACCATGTAAAAAGCACACAGATGCACAATCTAATTTTAAGTACTTCCATAACCTTGAATTACTTGCTTAGAGAAGCTACAACTTCCTGGTTTGTTGAGTTTTTTGTCGTTTCCAAACAATTACTTCTTGATTTACAGAAAAATAACTTATAAGTAATCCCCTTGTGTGAAAAGAAGGTAGGTAGGTTGATAATGGGAAAAAGATTATTTTGTATTCTTGTGAAGCTGAGATAGGTAACCATGCACCCTGAAGGGCTTAGACCCAGCTGGGTTTCATTCCAATCAAAAGTCACAGCATCTGATTTCACTTATTTGCAGGGATGACTTTTCGATTATGTGATGTTGCATACAAAAGATCATAGTCTAATATGCACTAATAATCTGAGACATTATATCAGAGACTAAAGGCCCCGATACACCAAGCCGACGGCCGGGGACTAGTGGTGGCGCCTCTTGTCGGCCCTCGTCGCCTTTGTCTTGGCCAAAAAATAGCACTAGGACACAGCGCATGGACTATAACCAACTCTTCGCGCCTATGAGAGAGGACTAGTCACTAGTTTGATTTCCTCACTCTCGTTTCAAGCCGATCACACAATCAGATGAACTGGCTGTTCAGCAAACGCCAATTCAACATGTTGAATCAACACACCGCACAAACTAGGCCAACGGTTGGCCGGGTGTGTTATGACCTTAAAGGCAGATGAGAACATAGCAACAAGGAGGAAGGCGGTACAGACCGATAGCTTGAGGAGCGACCAGGTGACAGAAGAGGGAGGAGAAGAGGATGAAGATCAGGGGATATGAAACCCAGGCCAGGTACTGCAGGGGGATGTTCCCCCTCAGCTCCCCATAAATCCATTTATAGGCTGAGGGAGGGAAGGAGGGAAGAGAGGAGAGGAGAAGACATAGTAGAGGTGGAAGAAAAAAAGGAAAAACAAAAAAATGATAGATTAAAAGATAAGTATAAATAACAGGGGTGTAGGATGACTTAAGGAGAAACGGGTGAAAGCAGGAGAGAGGACAGAAGACAGAAGTAATAGACAGAGGGTAAGGAGTGAGACAGGCTTAAAAGTAAGTTCACAGAGGAAGAGAAAAATGCAAATATTGTTTTGCACCAGCTTTTCCTTTACTTTAATGGTTTCTGCAATGTATTATGGGATCTGTAGTCTTACCTTGTAGACTCTTTGCGCTGGCGTAGTCCATTGTCCAGCTGACCAGCGCCATCGTGATACCCAGCAGAACAAGGAAGATCCAGTCTTCTCCCAACCTGGTCACAAGGAATCGCTGCACTCGTGCTATACAGTCTGACACAACCAAAAAAAAAACACAAAAGCTCACAAAAAAAATAATAATAAGGAAATATATTTTTTTTGTAATCATGATTGCTCACCTCTACATTTGGAGTAGGAGCGTTTCTTCTTCATAGAGGATGTGAGGTCAGCTGTTTGCTCATCTAGCTCATCCGCCTCTGCCTCCATGTTAGGCTGATGCCTGTTCCTTTGTCTGCTGTGATAGCCGTGCTGATGTCGACTGTGGCATCCATTTTGACCATGGCCACGCCGGCCATGTCGTGTCCTGACATGGCTGCGGGGATGGTTGCCATGTTTCTTGATCTGTCTCTCTGTCAGCAGGCGTGTGGCCTCCCGCCTGCCCGAGCCTCCTTGGTTTTCTTGGTACTCCCCATAGAGCTGTCAATCATATAAGTTAACCAATCCATTAATCAATCAGTCTAGATAAGAACAACTTGCACCAAATGTCCAGCATGCATTTATTAGACATGTAAATGTACAGGTGGTTCCTGAGAGAGTGAGAATGGAGTGTGTGATAGTAGTACTCTCCTTTTGGCACGCTGGCAGAGAAGAGTCCGTTTTAAAATAGACAGGAGCACGTGTTGACCCAAACAGCTCTAATGGAAGCGGAAACACGGGCTCTGCCGCTAGATTTAACACCTCTGGACAGACTCCATAAAAATTGCCTGGGTAATCTGGCTAAGAGATCAATTCTCATATAGCTCTCTCCCTAACACACTATTTCTTTCAGTAGGAGATTCCCTCTTGGAGCTCTTGAACCTTGTTTCCTCCTTTTCTTCAAACACAAGCAAACAATCTCACACACCTCCAACATAAGCTGCAAAATATAGTAAATGCTTTCTTTCTTTTTTAAATGCTGATGAATTTGCTATACTATTGATAGCGCAGAACCCCACTTAAGTTATTTTCCTCATTCCCACTACTCACAATCAGAATTAATCGTATTTATTACTTTTATAGTTATATAACATTTTATTTATATTAATTAACGTATTTATTTATCTACACCACTTAAGCATTGTCTTATGATCCAGCCCTGAGGGCTCATATATATACTTCAGTGTTTCCCATACATTGATTTATTTGTGGCGGCCAATCACAGATTCATTTTCTTTAAAATATTTCATTGTAAAGCTGCGCAAAGTGTATTTATTTACTTACATTTGGACCCATCCGCTTGACCACAGTAAGCCTCTGGCTTTCCCGTGTATCTATGGCGACAGCTTTTGCAGGTGCACCTGGAACTCTGAAACCGCATGCAAGTCTCCTCGCCACGGTTTTCCACAGAACGTTAGCTATGATAACCGACCTAAGCTAATATTGGCATTTGTTAGAGCAGCCGTCATAACCGTTATAGCAGACTTCATAACGTCTGTTAACTTTAACCAGCATGTATCTATGTCAGGGTTTTTCCTGGCTGAGATTTAGCCTTTGGGGGGGGGGGCACAAAAGAAGTGGGGGGTCCGGGGTCCCTCCCCAAATTTTGAGAGTCAAGGATTTAAGTTCCTACATTAGGATATCTTTTTTTAGGCACTCATTTATGGTGGAAACATCCTAATTTATGTGAAGGAAAATACTAAGTTCTGGTGGCAGGAAACACTTCAAAATATAAAGGGATATAAAGCAAAATACGGATAAATAAATTGTCAGTGATACAACAGCGTAACTGTGTAAAAACTGTGGTTTGATGCTTTCTTCCATACAGCTCACATCAGGTGTTAAAAACAAGTGTTTCAAAACATGGATATGAACAGCTATTTAACGCAAATCTGAGACGTTTTAGCAAGTTATGACACCCCAATTTAATACTGATCAACAGTAGTGCAGCCTGCCATGCAGACAGACAACATTCGGAGCAGCGGTAGAAGGCTGAAGATGTTCACCGCGATAATCCGGTACAACCTGACTTTGAAAAAAGCAATTCCATTAGCGCTAGTTTTATAGCGGAGCGTTCAGACCCAGTCAAATTCAGCAACAGCTGCATGTGTTTATAGTGGCTATGCATAAGAGAGAGGCTGGCTGCTGGAAATCAGATGTTTTGGCTCTCATGATTTTCCTTTGGCACTGGCTAAAATCTCCAGGGGGGGGGGGGGGGGGGGGGGGGGGACCCTGTAGAGAATAAGACTTAACATACATGCTGTCTTCAGAGCAGCGGGGTGTGGGTCAGATCGCAATTTCTCCAGGTTACATGTAATCATGCCACAAATGGACTCTAATTCTGTGGGAAACACTGTTCTCGGTACATCAAGAGCAGACAATAGAACTCCAGGAAGACAACTGACAAGCTGATAAGTTGTGTCTGGTGCTGACACTTTCAACATCCGGGCAGTAACCTTTCAACAGCTTCTAATTTAGCAAGTTCATGGACAGATGGGTGGATGGATGGATTAACACAAACCAACACACACACAAACCAACACACACACAGTAATGGCAATGCCGGGTGAGCAGAGATGCCAGTCATCGCTGAGTGAAACTTGAGCAGCATACTACACAATGTGCTGTCACTGAATGCCAACACAGACTCAAACAATGGAAGCCACAGATGTCTTGATTGGGTAGGCGGTGCTCATGTGTTCAATGTTAACACAAAGTGTCTCGCTTAAGTGTCTTGTAGCTCAGTAAAACAAAATAGTATTTTTAAAATGAAATGCACAAGACCCTTCAAAGAGATGTTACATGCATTCTAAGAAGGTAGGATTTCCTCAAAGATTTTTCCGTAAAATGCCGTGAAAGCTCATGTCTGCAAGGGCCTTACACACAAAGAGTGCACACACATTCACTTCAAAGGTGACAACTATCACCTTACCATAATGTAACGGCAGATAGATGCATAACAAACTGTCAACATCACACCTTGAGTAACCACACCGCACTGATTCTTCTTTAGACATTTCAGCAAGTTTAATGTACACAGCAATGTCTTTCTTGGCAGCCCCTGTATGACATAGAGAAAAGTATACTGGCTCCTCATGCTGACCAACACAAATTGGCCCACTCTACAGCTCTTGCTGTCATTAGTTGCTTTTAGAGCTGTCACTTGTACCGGATATTTGAATTATGAAGAAGCATGGCAACTAGTTTTAAAGCAGCACAACACATAGAGCCCTATAGATACACACAGCAAAGCAAGGATTGTTTGCTCTGTTAACTTTGAGTTGAGTGTTAACTTATTGACTTAATTAAGACTTTTACATTTGTTTGTTGTTGTTTAATACAATTAAATCATGTAAAATGTGTCAGTCATGCATCTCTGCAGACATTAACTAGCAACTAGGGATTCAGAATATTGGAAAAAACTGCCATTGCCGTATATATTGTGATATTAAAAGAGACAGTAAATTTACAAGATGACATGAATAGCTCTACTTGAAAAAAAAAAATCATTCTCAACTACTGCTGTGATTTTGTAGGGTAATAAAAATGAAAAAGGAACTTTTCCTATGTGAACCATTCTTAGTTTAACTGTAATGCTTTACAAACACTAAAGCAAGTACGTGCTGTGAATACTATTATGATGTGATTTTAGAGAAGGAAATTAGGTAGTTACACTGGTTGACTCAGGCCACCATTGTATTTATATAATACTATCAATCCAGGCTAAAGTCAATGAGATCAATAATGTGTTGATTCCTCTTAATTTCAGGTTGTGGTCGACTAGCATACACACGTTGCCCACATGCCTCCTGTCTTAAAGGGGAAGGGTCGCCCGGTAACAATTATGAAAAAACAAGAACGGTGAAAGTTTACTTTTCTATCAAGCAGCAAAAAAAGTCATAGTTAACATACCACGTCCTGTGATGTGACCACCGCACATGCACACATCGCAATGTAGACAAAACAAAATATTGTGCAGTCTTACTATCAACTACAATGGAAGTGGCAACACTTATTTCTCCAAAATTCACATATATTAAACATCTCTATTTGAGACAGCTAAGTCGCATGTTTTCGCAATGCAATCATCTGTTTGCTGCTATGCAGGCCGGGCCAGGACCTCCAACGTGGTCACCACAGAGTATGTTATGTTATGTTGTCAGAAATCCATCCTTGCTACGCTCTCCTACTTTACTTCTTTCCACCTTCCCGTTTTCCCTCTGAAACTCTACTCTGCATTAATCACTTACCTCCTTCCATCGTTGCCCCTACTCTTTGCCGACACTACTGAAACACTACTCTGGGTTAAATTTAGTACCGGTGTGATCCAATATTCTTCATTACACTTCCCACACCTCTCTCTCACCATCAGTATATCTTTCAATGCCTCATCATATTCCTCAGTTTTTCCTATGTGTGTCTCTCACTCTGTCCGTCCAGCTGTCTTTTAGTCTCTCAAGAACTTATGTAGAGGAAGTATGACCTGGTAATAACGACTCCAAACAGCCAAGTTTCCATAATATTCTATTATAATCCTTTTCCCATCCTACACAGTGCAGACATACTGATGTATGTATGTATGTATGTATGTATGTATGTATCTAGTGGAGTCTCAGGTACAGATCAATGCCCCATTAGAAGGGCTCAGTGCCTTGCTCATAGACTATTCTGCAGTCTTAACTAGAACTGGGTATTGTTTGAAATGTTGTGAATACTTGTGCTAATACAATAAAAGGAGTTTTTGCACCAACAATTCTATACTTTATAAACATGTTTTTCAAAATAAACAAAAGCGAAAAAGTGTTGAATTAAATGTTAAATGCTGTCAAAGTACAAGCAGTCACACAAGAATATTGCCTAGATTAAAAAGAGACTTAGTAAACAAGTTAATGCATCTGACCAGACATTCAATGTTAACTTTATGTACTTGACAGTGTTAATAATACTCATTCAGTCCTATCCTATATCATAATGTACATGAAGCATGTGACTGAAACATCCACTGGAGCTTCCACTCCTTCCTCACAATTAATACAATTTTAATCACGATCACGATTTCGGCTTCCCACAATTTGCACGATCGAGCGATATTTTAAATACGTCATTCCGCTCATAGAAAGCTTTTTTTTTTTTTTGCAAAGCCAATCCACCGCTGCGTTAACCTCTGTCTGATCATGTGCCACTCAGAGTTAGTTCCTGGATGTAGACAGTCACAGAGGACAGAGCAACGTGAGGAGAATTCCACAACAGATAGCTATGGGCACAAGGTTTACCAGGAAACGCAACATTTTGTCCAGTCTGTGTTGTTTGTCAGACAACAGCAGTGACCCGTGCTAGTTTGAGTCTGGTTCCTCACAGGGCTCTAAAGTGCGACCAAAACTTGTAAGGGTGCGACTGACATTTTTCCTCTAGGAATTTTCCTCGCATCCGCTGCCTCTCCAAAAACGAAGCAATGTTGTTTATCATATTTATCAATATGGTTTAATTTTGCGTTATGTGACCAATTTCTTCTGTAAAGCCATGCCTGTGTTTGGATACTCTTACTCTCCGCGTAGCCTCGCCCCCATTCACTCACACACGGCTCCCAGCAACATGGAGAGTCACAGCGGTGACAGCGCCGGGTCACACTTCTGACATTTCACCCATCTGACATTTGTCCAGTTTTAATTGTTATAAACACGGCTTTTTATTGTTAAGCATGGGAGGCAAACCTGTGTTTGTACCAGTATTTCCGCCACAGCGAAAAACACAGAAGAAGTTATTGAATGCTACTATCTTCAGTTTGTTGAGTAATAGCGTGTAAGACACAGGAGCCTGCTGGACCTGCAAGAGATGTCACCCAAAGCCAGAATATCCCAGTTCATAAAAATATGGTACAGTGACCATGCAGACATTAAACGTGTGTAACTGTGCTGACCCACCATTCAACCCGTGCTGGACCCATTCATAATGAGTCAGCCATCACTCTGCTAGTAGCACACGCTTTAGTCCATCGCACTCCCTCTCTCTCCCCATCTCTTTTAATCAGTCTGTTATTGTTGTTGAAAACAAGTGAAGGAGCTTTCTCAGAGATACTTTTTGTTTTTAACATTTTATAGGCTATTTATTTCAGATAATTTTCATTTACATGTATTGCAGCTGTCTGTTTTCAGTCTGTTTTTGTTTTTTATTTTCAGACGGTTTAGCCAAGGCCAAAGGAAGAAGGCCAAATTACAGGTGTTGGCCATGTGAGGGGCATGCAACAGCAAGAGGGGGACCCGCTATAAGACTTTGAGCCATAAAATGTCAGGTCTCAGTTCAGGGATGTTTTAGCCTTGTTACTCCAGTTGCTACTGTAGCTAATGTTAACGTTACCTGCTGTTTCTAGCGTGACATGCGGCGATGTTTCTGTTGCCTCCAACATCTGTTTTGGTGCAACCCAGACATTTAAGTGGCACCGTAATGAGGTACTAAAATCTACATTGATATTTTGTCCGGTAGATAACGGGTGTATACATAAAAACAAATAATCATGATCACAATATTGATCAAAAATAATCGTGATTATGATTTTGACCATAATCATGCAGCCCTACTTGAAAGAAACATAAATTCCATGATCCCACCACGTTTATGACGTTTTCCACCATTTGAGGTCTGACTGGTGATATTTGTATTCACCCTCTTCTTCTGCAATAATTTAATGGCATCCAACAGGTAAATTAGGCCACCAAGTTTCTATCTCTAACAACTGCTCATATTCACATAAACGCGCTGGATGGAAACGTATAGTTATTTGTATTTTATTTTGGCGATTTTTCTGGAAATGAAACATTATTTAAATTTAAAATGTGAACTGCAGTACATTTGGATATATTTCTGGCTGCTGTTTTTATATTGTCAACAGTCAGCTGCATTTCCTCTGTTTTGAGACATGTTACGAGATATTTATTGATGATGTTGTGATGGAATGGGGATGATATTTTTAATATTGATTATATACCATTGTGAGAATGAACTCCATTGGACATCATTAATCGGTCTTCCGATATCCAAATAACAGTATTAATAATAAAATGTTAAATTAAATAGCACCTTTCACTCACTCACTTACTCACTCACTCAGGGGTGATCCCCAATAGTCAAATATTCAATGCTTCAATGGAAAGAGCTTAATTCGACGGCCAGTCTCACAGTCAAATCTTGGCAGCGGCGCAACACATTCTCCTTGCAAGGTTTGAATTGGTTTTGCTCGTCCCAAATCTTTAAAGCTTTTATCAATATAAAAGAAGGTAAATAAATCCAACCGCCGCATGACAGATTTAAGTTTGACTTTTCATGGTCCGTGAACGCCAGTCGCCCTCACCCCCCAACATGATTCGACGATCAGTTGAAGATTTACTTTGAAATTCGAATTTCACAAGGACATTTTAAGTTGGGGACACCCGTACATTCACTCAATCAATAACCTTTATTTATTTATTTATTTATTTATATGTTCAGGAGCAGTCTTCACAAGAAAAGACAAAATAAACATAAGATGCAGACATCAAGCTAAATACATGAAAGGCATTAAAGAAAAAATCTAAATGGGTCTTCAGCTGCTTTTGCCAAGAGTTCAAGCCCAATGGGCGAGAGTTCCAGATTTTAGAAGCTACAACCTTAAAAGCTCAGTCTCCTTTTGTTTTGAGCCTGGAGCAAGGGACCTCGGAGACCAGCTGATGATGTAGGACTGCCGTAGCTCTTTAATGTAAGCAGAATTTGATGGGTAGCCAGGGTAAAAAAAGAATAAGAAAACATACCTCTGTGCAGAGCAACATGTGAGTTCATGCTATTATAATCAAGTCATTTAAAGTCAAACCTAATGCATATGAAGGTCTTCTAAAATAGATTATACATTCTCTTCACATGACTAGAGCCCTGCACGGGACTGTTTTTTTTTTTAAATTCCACTCTTGCCCGCTTCCGGGGGATTTCTGACCATTAACGCCTGCTCTCCCAGTGTGTGTGTTCTGCTCCTGCAGCTTGTGTGTTGGGTCCAGCCTGCACGGCAAACAGACTGATTATCAATGGACTGACCATTGATTTTGTGTCTTCTCCCTCCTGCAGGGTATCTAGTTATGTAGTTTTAATAAATATGCATATCTGTCGGTAAAGAGTAGCTAATATCTCGTTCTAGTGCAGAATTAAAGTGCAATAATAAGTTATTCTAGTGCAATATGAGGGCGAAGTGACATTGAATTCATTTATTTATTTCACTCATTTTAGAATGTGCTGTTGGATGTTTTGTTTGTTTTGCTCAGGTTGTTTTATTAATAAATAAGTCTTTTACTCTCTAACCAATTTCCTGTTGATTGGATTGGTCGTCGTATGAGCAGAGCACAGTGCCCGGAGAAAGAAGTGAGAGAGATGGAGTACAGGATTGTTAATAAAGCATTTGGCGGGTGTTTAACTGGATGCAGCGTGTGCGTTGCTGAATTTCTAATGAAACCAAACTACACAAAGCTAACAGTCGGTACCAAGCTAGGCGAAGCTAACAGTCAGTAACAGCACTGATCAGGAGCTGACCGGGACTCGCAGTCTATTTTTGGACCGCCCGCCCCCAGCCGTACCCCCGTTAAAACCGCCTGCTCCCGCAAAATTTGTGTTGGGTCCCGCAGGACCATTGGGATCCCAATCCAGTCCTCTACTGCTAACCCCCCATTCATGTGTAGCATATAGCAGTAGGAGTTGCAATTATTATTGTAATGACAAATTTTTGTTTTCTCAATGTTTCACATTAAGCTATCTTCAAAGGACTATAATCTATAAAATGAGTAGAATGCAAAAATATTCACGTACACAGAGATAAAGACACCCACGATGCACAAAACAATTACGAAAAAACGAATAAATACGTATGTGACATGAAACTATTGTTCTCTGCTCTGTGCTCTGCTCCATTGGGAGACAGAGTAAACATAAGGATAACCCCAGCCAACATGGCCTTCAAAAACGCACTCACAAACAACCAGAGGTTAAATTACTTTGCACTTCCTGGACTTCTCATAGGAATAAGGTTTCAACAACCATTAAATTCTATAGGTCACCATGATCACCAGCCCTCACATACCAGCCAATCAACACCGCAGCGGCTCTGCAGCTGTACACCTTTTTTTTCAAAATGATTCATCATCCACGAAAAACTAAGTGATTGTTTATTATTTCAGGGCTATTGTATCTCATTGCCTAACAACCTACAAGTGTTTCAATTTGTTGGGGTCTCTCATTAACACTGAGAACATTCTACACCAGATCATCCCATCGCCACACTGATAATCCTCCAGATGTTCTGAGACACCCTTCACACTGCCTTCATCGAAAACATACATGAAACTACATGACTGGTGAAGATTAGCACCACTCCAAATGCATGATCGGGTTTCCTTTTTTTAGAACACACATGGACAAGAAACCTACACACAAAATGAGCTAATAACACAAACACATACGCAGCCAAAGACATACATAGAAGGACACACATACTGTACAAATAACATTCAAACATACTGTCACAAAAGTAATTCCTAGATGTGTGAAGACCAACAAGGGCTTAAGATACGAGGCGCAGAAAGGGTAGCAAACAGGTGGCCGGCCGGGAAAGAAAGAAACAGCAAGACAGCGACAGAGTCTGTATGTGTGTGTGCACTGTGCATGTTTTATGTGCAAGCCGAGATCAGGGGCAAAGGAGGTGCACAGTGTCTAAGCACCTGTTGCGTGACCATGTGCGTGACCCTGTTGTTGTACATCAGCTAATTGGTCTTTAACATGTCTCGAACTCACACACGCATTCACACAACAGATTGTGGTTTATTAACAGGCTCACACACAATAAGTTAGACAGGCTCCATCCATGCACATAGTTTGCGCTGCCAATACAGGTGCGTCATGCAAGAATGACACGAGAGATTAAGATGGGAAAAAACGTTCCCTGACACACTATACAGAGAGAGAGAGTAAGAGAGATTTAAGAATGACAGAAAAGGCCGACGTTAATAAAAACAGATGGACATAGAAAGACAGAAAGAGCAACAGAGAGAGAAAGCATAAGAGGAATGACAGAGAGACACTGACCAGGGTCTGCTTGTATCTCAGAGCCTTCCTTTCCGACGCATCTGCGGCCATTGACACACTGTCACTGTCCCAAAAATAAACCTGCTCACCGTCCGTCTCAGCATTACCAGGACTGTGCTGGATTTCCAGCCAGGACACTCTCTCTCACACTCTCTCTCACACACACACACACAGGCTGTATTGCCACACAGGGAGAGACATACACATGCATGGACCCCCACACACACTCACTCTCTCTCACACAAATTCTGATATGGTGTAAACTAGCTCCAGCAGGGGTTACCCCCTAGGCCCCAAGCTAACTGCCCACCCCTGTGAAGTTAGGTCCGCAATGGACAAGAAAACCAAATTTCAGAAATGTCAAACTGATTCGAAGTACAGTACCAAACACCTATTGCTCAACATCTAGAGACATGGGGTGGAAGGGGTAAAGCAATGGCACACTGCTGCAAAGACCAGGGTAAATCCATGGCAGCACAGCTTCTGGATTGTAAAGGAGCTCCATCAAACACAGCTACACTGTTTGCATGTGTGAAGTGTCCGTTGTATAGCAACTCCTAATGCCCAGTCATTGTTTGTGTGATTAATAAAATAAGTGACAATTGACGGTTCTTTACCGGCATGTGGAAAAACTGGTAACTCTGTGTTGTTGATTTTAACATGCACTTGCCTCCCAGCTGTTAATTAGAAATGACTTAGGAGTTTTCCATTGTCCCATATCATCTATCAAGTAATCTGGATTCCTTGTTTGATTCCCGATATAGGAAAAGGGCGGTGCAATGACAAATATAATAGTGTGCCTGGATGTTTGCTTCCCTATGGGGTTATTCATTACATCACCAAATGATTTAAAATTTGAAAAGAGGGTTCTACATTCCTTGATGTGCTGTATGCCACTTTTTATCCAGACGGGCTTCGTATGTGTGCTATAACTGAAAAGATCCAAGTGATTGTGCGGTAACTCCAGTTCACATCAGTTAATGGGGAAGACTGTTGCCTCCAGAATATGTGATCAGGCGCCAAATCCCTGTGTGTGTTCATCAGCAGTCAAGTGTTAAATTAATCTATCTACCTGGGCGGGGTGCACAAGTCTGACCTATGCATTGGAAATGGTGTGAAATGGGGACTATTGTGAAACCTGACCAAAGTGCTGGCAGTGACTGGGTGTGTCAGCATACCAGCTTGACTTTATAAAGGAAAGAGGGTGACACAGCCGGTGAAAAGTCATGATTATTCAACAGCGGTACTGATAAAACACACACACACACACACACACACACACACACACACACACACACACACACACACACACACACACACACACACACACACACACACACACACACACACACACACACACACACACACACACACACACACACACACACACACACACACACACACACACACACCTTAAATAAAAAATAAAAAGTAAAAAATAAAAGTGGTAAGTACATTTGAGTCTTCTTTAATATCTTGCCAGCATGAACACTGTAAATAAAAACTGTCTTAACATTTCAGTACAATAGAAGCTTGAATAATCATGTATCTACTTCGTAGCTTTTATCTAGAGGGACAAAAATCTTCCAAAAAAACCTCTTTGACAATAAAATCAGTTAACAAAAAAACTCTACCTGGGCGTGTTTCATTTAGCAACTGAGATTAACTGATTACAGAGGTCTAAATATAAAGTACACTTGTTTGATTTAAGTAGATGCACTTAAACTTCAAACTCTAGGCCTCATATTTTGACCACTTAATGAAAATGTCCCAATTTATCTACACTGAGAAAACTCAATAAGAGCAAGAAGACAATTCTAATGATATCTTGAAAATGTTCCCACCTTTTCACCTTTTACTTCAGGGAATCACATTACAGTATATTCAAATGTTTGTACAGACGTTCTTTGTCATTTACATTTCACCTCCTATATGTTGATTTCTTTTTATATTAGGTATGCCGTTTATCAGCAGTGATTGTTAGTGGGTGCCACCCAGCGGAAAAGGGAAAGAAAGAAAAAAAAGAGGACTGCCTCTGTCCAGAGGATAACTAACCAGTTGAGATTGTGTGTGTGCCTTCTTTCAGTCACATGACTTATGTTGTGAGTTCTTTTAAGCCTGTTATTGTATCAGTCTATAGTTCTTTCAAATTTAAAATGGGTGACTTCCATGTTTGTATTCTTCACCTGATAGCTAAATTGCACATGACTGTGGATTCCATATAATAGTAATTGTTCAACATACTTACTCACTTTTGTATTTTAGGTGCATTATTTACATGCTGAAGCAGTTACACTGCATTTAGATAACATAATTATTTTTTGCTTTTGTTATTAGTTGCTATATATAATTCCTATGCATTGTGTATGGCAGTGTTTACACTGTGATTTATTTGCAGAACCAGACAGACGCACGCACAGGGAGTGGCCTACCTGAGAGAGAGAGAAACAGAGAGCAAGAGAGAGAAAGACACGAGTGAAAAAACACACCGTGCTGGCAACAACAAAACAGAAACCGAGATTCTAACATCACCAGTATCTTCACTGGGAATTGTGTAGCCTTTGGATGTCAGCGTATACTGCAGACTGACGAAAAAAACATGAAAACTGAGAGCGTGGACTTTAATTTATCTTGCAAACTGACACTTATATGGCTCACAGGGACAGCAAACTACATGTTTTGGATAACAGGAGCACACAGAGTTTGATACCTTGGACAGCCGCAAAAAGTCGGCCAGGTAAGATGGAAAAAACTAAAACTGGCAAAATTAAATTATGTGGATGTGACTGAAACTCTGCAATTTAACAATGGCCAAATCACTCATTTGTGATGTGATTTCCACGTTTGTTTCAACATGTTCATGCTAAAATCTATCTCAGGACAAAATATAAATTTACACCACAATATGAGTTTGTGTCTATGTGTATATGAAGTGTGCATCTACATATGTATGTGTGAGTAGATGTATCTCTGTAGCTCTTTATTATTTGTAGATTCAATACAGATATGTACAGATTCAATGTGTAATGATGCACATCAGATGGGGTGATTACCCCATCTGATGTGCATCATTACACATTGAATGTGTTTTGACCCACTGTTTTGTTTGTATATTTTACACGCCTGTGTGTCTTTAACAGCATATTTTAGTATCTGTTTTTGTGGTGGCATGTCTGTGTGTGGGTGTGAGATGGCCAGTCTTTTGTTGTGCATGCAGGTATGTGTTAGTGCAGGGGAGGAATTGCCCCATGTGAATGTAAAAGAACAATGCTGACAAACCGGTTCACTGACATACTTCCTTTCTAAAGTGTAAAGACTGTAGGACCCCAGGAAGAATAGCTTTTAGCTTATGCTGAAGCAAATAGGAATCCCCCCCCCCCATAAAAAGGGACTGTGTTTACGGAAAGTAAACTTTATAATAAGATTGGTTCCATGCCATAAAAGATGAGGATGACGCTGCATTATTGCCACATGAAACAAGTCAAAACACACTTTAAACCTGTTCTTTAAACTCCTTGAACAAGTGTCTTCACTATAATGCTAATAAAAACATTACATCACCTCATCCTGTTGTGTACAGTACAGTACATAACATGTGTTTAACTGTTTGGTAAAACAAATCTTTAGACGACAGACAAGGACAAGGTAGGCATGGAAACAGTTTAAGTATTATTTGACTTACAACATATACCTGCTAATAGACCAAGGAAACTTTTCAATAAATCCTCTTTTACCACAAAGAAAATAGTAAAGTAAGGGACTAAGTTGTTAGTTGTTAGTGTTTTGTTGTATTTCCTTGACACATTAAAAACTTATTTAAAGTAATGACCTAATAGTTTATCAGTCTGCAGTTTAAGGAGTCACTGCCAAACTAAAACATTTATTCGGACACAACAGGCGCAAAATGTGTGTAATGTCCAATCAGACCTAAACTGATATTACAAACAAAAGAAGCAAACTGATTTTAATGAGGAGGCTGCCTGTCTTTCTCATCTGTGATTAAACTAAGTTTTCTGTTTTAGACACTTTGATATTTGCGTTGGTTGGTAATATTTATGCATTTAACACTGGTTAGCTTGACCTTGTTCTGTTTCTTTATCAGGAAAGAGGCTACCTGTAGCATTACTGTGTGACATAGTCCTTGTTGCTGCTCCATGTTATGTCTTGTATTTGCTTTTAATGTGGTCTCTGTGCCTATTCTCCTTTCCTTTGTCTTCTTTGTATTATTTAAACTACATATACTGCTTTAATGCCTTCGTGGCATGCCATCATCTGTGCTTGCTTGTTTGTGTGCCACTTGTCTGTCTGTATGTCTTAAATCCTTTTGTTTAGGCCTGCTGTCATAAGTGTAATGTAATTTATGTAATTAACTATTGGGTTTAGGATGTCTATTGTTAACTGGCCGGAGGCTACAAATTAGCCGTGGAAGCTTAAGCTGCTCCGTTTACTGTGCAGATAATTAAAAGAGGACTGTCTACAACATTATAAACTAAACTGTTGGCCTTATAGACCTTTTTCAATGGAATGCCATTGGTAGGCAACAGCCTGGACCCTTGTTAATGTCCCGTTATATGATGTCGTTCACATACACCGCAACAGAAAATCAACTTGGGCACATTTACAATGTGTATGTTTCCAGCTGTGAAATGGTCTATACACCTGTAAACCGCTGAATCTCAGGCAAGCAGTGTTTTGATTCTCCCAGTCAGACAGACCCATCGCTACATTTGTTTAACAAATTAGATTGACAGGAGGACAACAGTATTTGTGAGTTTTTTCCAGGGCATCCAGGAAGCAGCAGTGTGTCCCTAAAACAAATGTGTTGATCCTTTCAACCTCCTGATTTACCTCGTTAATATAAGATCTGTGAATTGTGTTAAATGTATTTGTTTGAAATTACCTGGGTCAAACTTTCAAGTTAACAAGATCAAATTTCCCCCAAAAATAGACCCAGCAAGCTTCTCTCTCTTTTTAAAATTTTTTTTTTTTTATTGTAGGTTTACACAAAAATGTTCTCCAACCTGGAATACGGGTTAGGGTAAGGTAGCTCTGTCTCAGCCTTTTCGTTACATAAATCACTACCAAATGTCCATGCAGTAGCAACATCACACAGGATGTAGCAGGATGATTGGCTCGCACTTCTTTCATATTATCAAGAAGAATAAGTAGAGAGAATCCAGGACAACTTGTATCCCTTTTAGCTGCTGACTTTTACCCGAATATGTCTATAGTTACCAGTTAGCTGTCTTGACGAATGCCTTATCGCCAAGTGCGTTTTACTTAGGAAAAAAATGAAGGGATGAATCTAGACTCTCTCTGAAGCTCCCAATCATTTTAGAAAGACAAAAAGTCATCCTGATATCTCACAAGCAACGGATCAGCTACTCCCTATGCAGAGCAGTACATTCAAAATGGCAATATACTCTATGGTAAATATAACACTACTGGTGTGAGACATTAACAGTTCTGTGGAAATGTTGAGATAAAATATATCTGGTGTATCATGTGTGTGATTTGAGAAGCTTAATTGGCTGCTAAATGCCAGGTTATCCTTCACAGGCTTTTGTGGATTTTGGTTCACTGCTGAGCAATGGTAATGCTGATCTCTGCTTCTCTATAATCTATGTAACTGAGAGCTGGTTAATTATACACATAAAAAAACAAGTCACTGAGCACTCCTTTTTGTGAGTTCAGATAAAAAAGGTCACAGTTAATATTTGCTATGTATTGATGTATAATGTCAATATAAAATGCCTCAGTTAATATTTACAGTCTGAAATGTTGCTTACTAAAGGTCGATATCCTTCTGGGCGTGTGCCCTGCTGTTTACTGAACTTCACTGATAGCTCCTTAAGCCCCTTTAAAATCTGAACTAGCTACTCTAAATACAGCTACCACTGTATTTAGAGTTATTAGAGGCAGAGGCTGCATCACTCCATCTAAGCTTAGAGGATTTAGGGTTGCTGCTTAGCAGAGGTAATGTTGATCTCTTCCTCCAACTGATAGTAATGCTGATCTATCTGTGTTCCTCTCCAGCATGTCATCCAACTCCACGGCCAATTTTCAGTGTGCACAGAATGACCACCTCTGCAGTAAGGACATAACTGCCACTCCACATCTCTCTCTCTCATTCTCAGCTACACTTTCTGACTTCCAATCCTTGTTCCTCATTCCCTTTTCCTTTAAATGCTGTTTGTCTAGTCCTCTTTGCATTCTTCCTCTTTTCTGCAAATGGCATGTGCTTTCTAAGCAAACCTAAAACATGCCAATATTCCATTATTTGAAAGATACTGTAATGTTAGAACTAACTGACAATAGACAAGCGGTGAATATTTCTGCTGAGGTCATGCTGACATCAGACTTACTACAGTAACTGGATTTGTCCTGGTAACCAATTTGGAAACAAAAGATTGGTTCAAAGCCGTTTTGAAGATCAAACCCAAGACATGAACTCTTCAGTCCTCTGTTGAGTTACAGCACTGAGTTTTTAACTGGAAGATTACCTTTTAAAAATATAACTTGTGTTATTGATGATATTTAACCATCTGGAACTAGGGTGGATTATGGTTAATATTTGCTTACGTTCTACGCATTTATTTTTGTCGTTGGTAAGAACCTTAAATTGTCTTTACCACACATGCATGCTTTTTCACAGCACAAACTCAGCTATAAGTCAGATAATAGACTAGGAGTAAACCAATCAATAGAATGGGAATGCTAGTTGTCTTAGGTTAAGAAACATGTGACTGGGTGTTAAAGCTGGACTTGTATAGATTTCTTTGTGGAGGCGAGGTGTTAAAAGTTCAAGCTCCAATACAGTCTTTAATGAGAATGACAAGAAACTATTTGTGCCATTCTACAAAAGTCTCTTGACACACAGTCTTGGAATGTGTCCCAACAAGAATATAACGTTCACACGGACCAGTGGCTTACATTCTGGCTTCTTCTTTCTAACATTTCCATTGCTACAACCAAAGGACTCAACTGTTAGCACCAAAACCCAAAACTACTCCAGGATCATCACTGCCAACAAAAACAACTCAAAGTCACTGTTTTCCCTACTTAACAATATCACCCAAACCCACGACTTCCCCCCCCCTCACTTGTATACAACATCCTTCTGCAACTTGATTAGGTCCTTTTTCACAGAAAAAACAAAACCACCAGCATCTTGGATCCATCCCTCACATTGGGCATTAGAGCCCAACCGATAAAAGATGTTCAAGGCCGATACCGATGCGAATATTTGGTTATTCAAAAATCCGATGTGCCGATATACTGTATATTTAAAAAATAAATCCAAAACAAACAGATTTCCCTAACATTAGTTATTTATGAGTTCTCACTAAAATAATATGATAATTTGTTTTATTTATTTGTTTTTGAACATTGAATTAAAATTAGGATTTTAACAACAGGAAGTGTGTAGAATAATGGACTTGATGGTTACTGCTAAAGCTAACATGCGTTGTAGTAATGTTATTAAAGGGTGCATTGGTCTAAACCATGAGTATGGTATTAATCATTGTAATATTGGGTAAAATATTGTGTAACCAGAAAAGAAATTTCTATTTCCTGCCAGGCAAAGCTATCAAAAAAGCAGATCAATGGCTCAACAGGAAAATGTGTGTAATCAATGACTCAGCACTGTCTGAATCTTTTAGTCTCTGAATGACTCATTCTAGTGCCCGGGCCAGTCTTACTGCCTAATTGTGCAATGTTGGCAATGCAGTAACAATGCAGCAGGATACAAAATAAAAAAATAAAAAAAATGAGTAAGCTAATTAAAGAGCTAGCAGTGTATCCAAATATAGAACAAATCTATAACTGAGCAATGTGAACTCCTGAGCTTTTCTAGTTTTTGACTGGGAACTGATTATTTAATTGCCAACATGTCTGAGTGATTATACAATTGATTGGCTTGTACCAGTGCAATAAAGATACATGTAAAAAAATAAATAAATACAGAGTTAGGGTATTGATAGATTGTTGTTGCACTCAAATACTGTTACGTTCCAGTGTCATCAAGCTATAGTTCAACACTGTTGTAAATGGAGGAGGTAATGTTAAGATAGAGCAGCCTGTCAACATTTCAGAGAATAAACCTTTAACAGTCAAAGTACCCCAAACACAGCAATAAAACCAAACCTTAAAAACACAAAGTTACGCACAGTGTGAGTTATCAGTTGGGAAATTAGTGAGTGAGATTTTGATTACAGAAAATCAGGTTATCAATAGAGCTGGGAAATATATAGATATTATATTGATATTGGGACATGAGACTAAATATCGTGTTAGCGGGCTTGTGCTAACACACAAAAAGTCACTCTGACTTGGGAAAGTGTGAAAAAGAAACAATAGGAGTATCGACAAAGAACTGAACCGAAAGGAGTATCGATAGGAGTAGTAGTATTAGTAGTAGTAGTAGTAGTAGTAGTACTAAAGTAAAATGTTATGTAAGAACAATTTCCCTCTTTTCACATCCAATATCAAACTAAAAAATATTTAGCACACTAAACATCTGTAGGCCTTTGTGAAAACAGGTCATGGCAATAAAATAAAATAAAATAAAAATTAGCCTAGCAGTATAATGATATTTCTCAACACACACACACACACACACACACACACACACACACACACACACACACACACACACACACACACACACACACACACACACACACACACACACACACACACACACACACACACACACACACACACACACACACACACACACACACACACACACACACACACACACACACACAGGTCTGTTTAAATGTCAACAATGTTGCCGGAAAACAGCGTGTAGTTCCTTTTTTTGCAAATTTGCTTTTTTGTCATTGTGCATAATTATGAACAATGTTGTCAACAGGCTTATCTGCTAAGCTACCGACGGTTACCTTGGAACAATCCAGCAAATAGACCGTACCCTAGGTGCGTTACCTGAAACAATTGACTTAATGTCACTGCTCATTTTACACACAGTTTAGCAACAAAACTAAACGCTTAGGGAAGATTGCTACGTTTTTAATGTTGGTTTTGAACGGTATGCACCCCCACTAACCTGGAAAGCGTTTTAAATAGTAACGTTAATACAGTGTGTCGGAGGAATCCAGCGTCTTTTTGTAATACAGCATCTCCTACGGCGGCTAGCGGGGGTCGCTAATGTCTTGTCTTATCTGCGGTCTGACAAACAGTAAATTGATCAAAATCAGTGTCCAACGCTATTTTTCGATAAACAATAGCTGTCATATTTCACGAGACCCGCGTGAGTTTGGTTTTCATGTTCCAGTTTTTCAGCCTCAAAAGGGGGAGAGAGAGCGGCTGACTGTTCGCCTGACATCAGTAGAGTAGACAGCTGTGCAGCTACATGCATATAGCAAAAACCCTGCATACTGATGCTGTGCAATGTAAATCATGCAGCACCCGAGTGAATTTGACCAGCATAAAATCGGCATCTGTCATACTGACCGGCCATGGCCGATGACGTGAAAATCGTCCAATTCCGGTCGCCAGCCGGTCAATCGGTGCATCTCTAATTGATGAAATACATCCCCATCCCTACTTGTACTTGAAATTTAAACATGAACGTCTCTTTCCCTCTCAGTTGTATTGCTTCATATGCAGGCGGTGATCATCGTCCCTACGCTGCTCCTCCTGGGAACCCTGATCACCTTACTGACCCTGTTCTTACTGAGGTGTGAACCCAAACATAAGCGGACACAGATCACAGCCCCTAAACGCTCCCACAGTTCACTGAACAGGCACAGCCACAGACATCACCTACAAGGCATTGATGGTGAGCAAGCATGCATAAGGCTCGGTGTTCCTGTTTTTTTTGTTGCAGTTTTCATTTTAACTCAATTAACCAAAGAACTACACACACACATATGTATTATTCTTCTCTACTATGTGTCTCTCTCTCTCTCTCTGTCTCTGAAAAGCTCCCCCAGGGATAAATCCACTGGAACATGAAGAGCTGCCAATGTCAGTTCAAGAAGTGCAGCATGCAGTACCTCAGATGTTCACAGAGAGGCATCATGGAGTCTTCAACCAGGTCACTGCCTTGCCAGTGTCCTTCTCATTCAAGCCTAATGACACATCCAGCCTACACAGAGCCAGCATGGACAATAGACACGTCATCCTGAGGGTTCTGAAAGGTAAAGTGAGCTGTACAAAGCCACACACACAACATTAATATACACTTTATATATGTATACATATTAATTAAATTAGTATTTAAGTCACACAGGGCTCTTCAATGATCTGTAGAGCAGTAAAACCTTAAAAGTGGTTGAGCATAATTGCAGTTATATGTGTGTGTAGGTCAAACATAAGGTCAATATTCTTTTAAATAAAATGTAATATGCAGTAACGTAACTGCGAAGAGAGCACTGCTTCTCAGTGAATTTCTCCAGTTTAATAAAAGTGAAACAATATCCTGTTAACATGTTTAACTGTTCTGCATTTAAATCGATAAATAAAGTCTCTCTTATGTTATATCGTTAACCTCTTCCTCAGAGACAGCAAACAGCAGTGAGAAACAGCACTTTTTGGGTTTTGCTTCATTCGTGTCAGGACTGGGGTCGCACCCCTCCCTACCTGAGCTGCTGGGTGTGGTTTCAGTGCAGCCGCCCCTCATGATGGTAGTCGAGGAGCTGCAGCACAGGGATCTGCTGGGGTACCTGTGGAGATGTCGACAGGTACAGTGATATATTAATTTACAAAGAAAGACTGATTATTCAGGTTCAAATGGCGATTTTTTTCTTCTTCTTTTTTAAAAATAAAAACAGGTCTGGTAGTCTGACTCAAAATTCTAGTATCCAACCATAAGGAGAGTAAACATTAACTCATGTTAATTGTTTCTGCTTTTTTCCTTCTCCTCTCTCACTGAAGGATAACTCGGGTTTAGAGTCTGCTTGTGAAATGACAGAGAAGAGAATCTTCACCATGGCAGGACAAGTGGCCTCTGCTCTGGTTGGTTGAACTGCTATTTGTCTGTCAGTCTCTCTCTGCGAGAGCCCTCATTCTGTCTTACTGTTTATCTCACAATCTGTCTATGTCCTCCACATTGTTGTGTTAGTCTCCCAAATGGTGGAATGAGCTCCCTATTGACATCAGGATGGCCAAAGGCCTACGCATCTTTTGCCAAAGGTTAAAAACACTACACTTTGAATAAACATGAAAGAAAATAAATAATAAAAAAAATTCTTGAAACTGCACTTTCACATGTCTCTTTGTGGTGTTGCTCATTTAAAGCTAATGTACTTGCACTTACTACTTATTGTCTGGAATTTGCACCTTCAGGGCTGAAAGCACTTAATTGGACTGGTCGCTTTGATTAAAAGCGTCAGCTAAATGACATGTTATGTAATGCTATGGCGGGAAAAACTAAAGTCTGTTTATTTCTATCCATCTCTCAGTTTTCCCCTGATGTCTCAATTATAGGGAAAAAACATTCTCATCAGTAGCATCACTCTCAGGTTAAGGTTATGTTGTTGCGTTGTCAGGTTTATCAAAAAATAGGAATTCTACAAAAGTATGAATACAGTTTAAATCATTTAAACATGAATGTCTAAGTTACGTCTGGTTAATGTTTGCAAGGCGTATTTTTTGTAAGGCAAAGCAAGGCAACTTGATTTACATAGCATATTTCTGCAACAAGGCGATTTAAAGTGATTTACATAAAAGATTAAAGAGCAATTAAAATGTTTATTAAGGGGCAATTGAAAACCTAAAGTATCCTTGTAGTGCTACAAATATCCACAGACAGGTCCTAAACCAATCCTCATTTACAGAATCCCTCTTAATACCCTGTTTCTTCTAGGAGTACCTACACAGTCAGAACTGCATCCATGGCAACGTGGGAGCACGCAGCGTTCTGGTTGGTGGAGACCTGACAGCAAAGCTGTGGGGATTGGGCCCAGCCTATCACAGGAGAACACAGGCCGTTACACAGGGGCAGGACATGGAGATGAGGAAGTGGCAGGCCCCAGAAGTGCTAAGCACAAGAGCCGTCAGCCAGACTAGTGATGTGTGAGTGTCCTATGTAAGAATATTAAATAATGCAATTAGGATGTCTGATTATAAACAATGTCATTGAAATGTCTCAACCAAGTTATCACGTTTGAAGTTGCAGCTTGTTTATTATCCCAGTTTATCTCAGGATGTTGAAAAACTAAGAAATTCACGTTTTATCTGTTTATAGTTTTATGTAATTAATAGCACATTTCACCACTGTGTATGAGTTAAACATCAAGAGGTTACAGTACAGAAATCAGCTGGATTTGTCTATGCGATCAAAAAGAAAAAACAGTCACATTATAATCTTTTGATTTTACGTAAAAATCAACCAGGTTGAGTAATGAAGGCCTAACTGGGTTTTCAGACATTGCACATTTCTGGTGCACAATTATCATCAATTA
The DNA here is from genome assembly GCF_013103735.1 of Etheostoma cragini. NCBI lineage: Eukaryota > Metazoa > Chordata > Actinopteri > Perciformes > Percidae > Etheostoma > Etheostoma cragini. The sequence goes on along the minus strand of NC_048420.1, from coordinate 22,717,700 downwards.
ACAATCTGTGGGTTTGAAAACACATGTATTGGCTACCATGGAGATAAAGGATGCATTTCTATGCAAATGTGCAATTACTATTTATAGTTCCCTTCAATAACATAACGCCCTTCTCTTTTTAACAGATGGTCCTTTGGTTTACTTCTCTATGAAATGGTCACACTAGGTAGGTGTTTCAAATTTTTTTTAATTTAAAGTGTGAACTCTTCTTTGAAAGATAATGAACAGCACTATGGTGGATTCCTAAACACATTTCTAGAATTCATACAACAAAGGTGAGGAAATTAAAAAGCCAAAACTAGATACAAATACAACCTATTTTTAAGAAATGTAGAATCTTATAATATATATAGAATATATAACTACTGTGATTCTGTATTTAGTGCATATTCATTTCTCTATTTAGTGCGTTTTCATTAGGTAAAGAGACTTCCATCTAATACGTGTCCCATGTAATACAGGTGACCCACCATTTGCCCACATCGAGGTGAATGAACTTCTGCAGTATCTACAGAGAGGAAAGTATCTCAAACGGCCGGCAACCTGCTCCAAGTCACTGTAAGACAAACAAATGATAAGATAGTTTTATATTATATTATATTATGTTTGAGTGAGGTTAACCTTAGCTACCATTCTACATCCACATCACAACTAATGTTATCATAAACTAGCTAGTTAGCTAGCTAAACCTTCAAAAGTATCAAAAGCTAGCATTGAGTTCTTGTTCTTGACACAATACCCTTCTTCCTCATCCTAAAATCCTCATCCTTTTATAAAAGCAGCTGGCCACTAGGCTGTTACTTAACATTATAGAAGGTTACGGTTTAATAGGAAAGCACTTAACGCTAACAATGTAAATTCACTTAGCTTAAGTTAGCTAGCTAACATCCACTAACATTGGCATTTTTTCACCTTAACATTACTAACAGTTAGCTAGCGTTAGCTAATTAAAGTTATGTAACGTTAATGTCAAATTTAGCTTTATAACCTAATATGTTAGTTAGCTAGGCTTCCTAAAATGACTGCGTAAGTTGCTTTAGTTTTGTTATTTACTTTAGCCACAAAAGACAAATTTACAAGTAGTTAGATAAACCAATGATAGATAACGTTAAGCTAACGTTAATACAGTAGGCTAGCTAACTGTTAGCCAACGGTTGACCACGGCACATCTCTCATGAAGGACGACCCACTTCATTAAAATGTTGTATTAATATGCTAACTTTAAGTTTGTTATCCAGGCAAAGATAAACATGTTTACACTTGGTTTCGGTTTTACAGTGTTACCATGTTCCGTAGGTACTCCATCATCAAAGCCTGCAGCAGTTGGCGCCCCGAACAACGTCTCTCAACGTCGGAGCTCATTAGAACACTTCAGGCGGGAGAGAAATCAGCCAATGGGCGCACAGTTCTCAGAGTGCCCGAACCACTGGACTTCGAGAAGTACCTAAGGGAGGCGGGATATGAACAGGCATACGACTATGCTGTGCTCTGATTCGCTGAGGAGCTTATCAGTCTGGACTACATTGGTTCCGGAGTCTACTGTCTATGGAGTTAGCAACTCTTTCAGTTCCACGGCTCCCAGGAAGGCTGCGCTCGTGAGTCCTCGCCTATAGCTCCTCTAAGATCCCTCCTCGATGCTAGTTCCTCAGTCCTCGGGGCAGAAATAAGAGCTTTGAGACGGCTGTCTCTACCCGATGTAAATATAGTGCAGATGTGAGTCGCGCATTCTCAGATTCAAACTGTTTACGACCTAAGGTGTCGTACTGAAATTTGTGAAATTCATAAATTAATAAACTTTTCTCATTACAAACTATTACGAAAAATGGAAATAATTTTAAAAACATTTGAGCTATCTAGGATTGCTTGATTGCTTATGTTAGCTCAAAAGGCCATTCAACTGTCAGCCTTTGCTGTGTTTGATGCTAAATTGTAGCCAACAGTGAACCAACTTGGTTAAATAAGTCCATTTTTGCTGTGTTGACATTACAGAGGTGTCTCGTTAGCATCTTATAGGCTACTTGTAGCAAAGTGATGCATGCGCGACTAACATCTGCACTTGACTCACATCGGGTAGTGGTGCGGCCCTCATTAAGGAGGGACAGAACAACTTCCAGTTCAAGAATGAAGAATTAATGAAAATTAACTTTTTAGAACATATCAGAAAAATGCATAGAATTTGTTTCCTATTTGTTTGTACTGTTGGGACACTTTGACCTTATATGTTTGAAGAGTAATATATGGACTGTAAATATTTATTTTTCTGTAAACTAAATCTTTGGTCATTAAAAAAATAATATAATTAAAGAAAACAATGCAAGTTCTGTAAAATTTGTACAGCGTGAAGTGACAGTAATACTGTGTCTTTGATGTGGATGATTAAATGATGAGGATGCAGACTTTTAACTGCAGCTTTTTGCATCGTTACAACACAGTTAGCCAGATACAATGTATTCAGATGACACCTTTTTGCAGGGTTATTGGTCATTATCAAACTAGTTAGCGAGAAAAACTAAACAAAATGTCAGCTGCAAACAGTTTGACTTAGTCCTGCAATTAATGTTTATTACCCACCAATCCTGAACAGCCGATACATTTGTGGTCATTAACTAAAGTGTAATGGTCATCAACTGTCTACTTTGTGACAATACTGGTATTTCGAAGCCCATAATTTGGCTGAAAATGCAAGTGTTCATATTCTGTAGTCTGTTTTCCCTTACCTTAATCCAAACATATCATCTCTGTGACACTTAAACATAACCCAAGGCCAACAGGATCTCCTGAGACTGAAGTTACAGCTCATGTCACATAAATACAGTGCAACACTTTGCCCTAAATTCAAAGCTTAAAAGCCTGCAGCAACAGTGACTAAGGACATTGCTATGCTGAAAATGAACCGGTTTGCTAAAAAAAACCTAGCCCTATAAACCTGTAATGATCTGTTCTCACATGTCAGACTGGATATCTCCCGGTGCGTCCTGAAAGCAATCAATGCGAAGTATGACATGCAAATAAAAAACACCATAAAAGAGTCAGTCATCCCTCAGGGTTAGGTTACCTCCATAGGTCAGTTTAGTTCAATATCAAAATAAAGACAGACATCACAGTTTTAAAACAGTTCCTTGGTTATTTATTTGCATGATAGTAATGTTAGCGTCTCCTCTTCAAACTCAGTCCGTCCAAGATTTAGCAGTTTTTCTGATTATTGCAAGCAAACACATTTTGATTCTGAAGTAACCTCTTTATAAAAAAAAAAAAAAAAAAAAAAAAGAGTCTTTTTGCAGAATCCACTGTCATTTTATGATAAAAGTGCTACATTTAGGGAGAACGATGATTGAATGAACAACGTTGCAATGGTCTGCTTGTCAACAGATGTTATACTGGATTTCACCACAGACCTGCAAGGATTTCACTAAGAAATTCTGGCTCACATCAATTGTAATGCTGTACAAGTGCTTTTATTTATTATATTTATTTGGTCTTCACAATATGCCGAGGGATCTGCAGATTGAAACACAGCTATCAAAGACTATTCTCCTTTCCGAAAGAAAATACTGGACTAGCCACAGCCACTAACAATAAAGCCAAAGATAGCTAGCTAGAAAAGGTAAATACTGTTGGTAGTTACACGCTATGTGACAAAGTTAAGGAAAACAGCGAATTTCCTCGATCAAGGTAGCTACAATTCAGTCACGCTTTTTTTTTTTGGAAAAGGCATCAGATGTCATTGCTTGAAATAACAAATAGTAAAAAAGTAAGCACTAATATTAAACAAGGAATGATATGAAAAGCAGTTAAAAAAAACAGACAATCTTCATCTATAGGTGTAGGTAGGTATAGGTAGAGACTAGCGAGAAAGGCCACAAGGTTCACAGAGATAACATGAGAAAACTCCTACAGTAAAGAGCTGAAACAAGGCAGTCCAGCAAACAAATGTGCATTTAAATATAAAAGGCAAATTGTACACTTATTACAGTATAGTTTAAGTTCATCTCAATCACACACTCATTCATTCCAGTAGGATTATGGTTTTTATCCATCTAAGCGTAGGTCCACATGTGGCTACCAGCCTATTTTTTCTTTACAAACCTTCTGGCTTTGTTGATAAATGTAGCCTAACAATACTTCAAATTAACAGCTGACATTTGCTGCTTACTTTCAATCTTCATCGGTTTTTAACATTTCAAAAAACAACTGTATATCACCTCACAAAGTTACGCCTGTGATGTTACCCTGGGCTTACACACATCTGGTTAGACCATTTGAAGATATGTGATCTTGAAACTGCCTGACAGAACAAAATAGTAACAGATTCTGTAAATTACAGTCCTTTTTAAAGAGTAGAGTCAACAAAAAGTCCTCTGTTTAAAATACATAAAAAGACAGAATCTGCTAAAGATACTGAGTGAAAAACTCTTAATGTGAAAACAGTAGTGTTTTATCAAATGTCGATGTGCACCGTGTGTAAAAAGTAGGGTAGGGATGTGAGAAAACAGTATGCAACATGAGTATTTTGCAATATTTTTATGCCTCACTTTAATATATTAATTGCTCTCTGAACCTTGACGGATGTGGGTTTTATTTGGACTCTGGTCCGCCATGTTTGCGGCCTGTACCCTGTACTTTAACTGTACCCTGTCAGCTGTAGAATAGGCCACTTCCAATATAAAAGTGCCACCATTTAAAAATGATGAAGCCTTTTTCTTTTTTACAAAATGACTTAAAGTAACAGTTTTGACATAAATAACAAAGTTATAAATCATCGGAGTGCTTCCCTTATAAAATACTAGTCTTTGAGCTTTTGGCTGACACATTAGTTTTGGGTGGATTTGAATTCAATTTGGTGTCTTTTACTCCATTTGTGTTCTAATGTTCTGCTGATTGTGCCTTAAATAAGAAAAGCAGTAATCCAAATCCCATGTGTTTGCCTAGAACCAACATTGTTCTCAAAAACATGAAAAAAGAATCATGAATGTATTTTAAAGTGGGCAAAGCTGTCAAAAAATACTTTTCCTGTACAATATACAATGAATGAACTGCAGTTTGTTCAAGGTTTGGTTGAACTTCAGCAGAAATATCAAATATAACAAAAAAAACAAACTGGAATAGGATTAGCACTGCCTAGGTTGAGGTCTGTGGAAAGAGCAGCCCAGTATTTGTAGTTGTACATAACATGTGGGAATATTGTGCAAGTACTATGGACCTAACTTTTTGTTTATTTACTGATCAACAATACAAATGACTTCAGCATTAAAAATACACTCAGAACCTTCATTTCTGCCTTTCACAATGCAGGCGTGAGACTGAAGTTGTGCAACTAAACAGCAAAATGAAACCACTTGGTAAAAACTATTTCCAACTGCAAGTACTGGTCTTGCACAGAAATAACATTCTAGGGAACATGTATCTTCACCAAAACATAGTTGGTAATGAAATAATTAACAACACACTCCTGTGCAAGTAGGACCTCTGAAAATGTGCTCCAGAGTGGAGAAATCAACAACAGATTCAAGTGCTACAGCCCTACGGAGAGCTAAAAAGCCTTGGCTTGGTTTTTGTAAAATTAACTGTACCTTATACATCCCCCAGCAGGACTCTGGCTGCTCTGGAACCAGTTTCACATCTGAACCTGGTGCAGAACAGGAGTTTGGGTAGATTCCCAGGTCTTCACTTTGAACATGGTGGGTTTATAGAAATACTGACATCAGTCTCTCAGGGTGTTGATGTGGGCGCAGATCTTGAGGGCGGGACCTAGCTTGATGTTCATGGTGGACATGAGATGCTCCTCCTTCAGCAGCAGCAGCGCCTGTCCGTCAATCTCCTGCGACAGGAACTGGGAGGTGAGATCCTCGCAGCCTGCCAAGAGGAGGAAGAGGAATATAAAATGGAGAAGAAGAAATCGGTAAGGAGTGCAACAAATAGAAATCACAGAGAAGGAAGAAAAGAGCAATAAGGTCAATGTAAATGAAGGAGGAACAAAAAAGGTAGAAAACATACAGACGACATGAAATGAGCAGAAATTTACAAGAAAAAATGCAGAGAACTAGGGCTAACTAATTTTTTCTATTCCATGATTGTTTATGGCCTAAACAATAAGCAATAATACATCAGAAAATTGAGCTATTTTGACCCCAAACGTTCCAAAACCCATTCAGTTTAGCTTTCAAAAAACATTGATATTTCAACTTAAATATGAAGCCAGTGCAACATAAAATAAGCATTAATAACACATCAATGACACAGTTGGAGGAATGTAACATTTGGTTTCTAATAAGCACAAAACAGATGCAATCAGTATTTTTTTACTGTGAAAATCTTCCAACCTTGTAGTGAGGAAATAAACTGCGACACGTCCTCCACACTCCACTGGGCGGGGCTAGCCGGCAGGCCGCTGGGTGCAGAAGCGTCCGTCGGGAGCGGAGGAGGCGGCTGGTGGCAAGAGGTGGAGGAGGCGGGCGAGAGGGACAGGGGGTCATCTTCATCCTCCTCTCCACTAGACTCCTCATCTGAGTGGCTGGACTCTGAACGACACTGTGCAGGGGGAGAAGGGGAGGAACCCGTGAGCAAGGCATCAGCAATGGCGTACTGGTTGACAGTGGAAGTCCGTGGTTGCAATGAAGTGATTCCTGGTCTGACTGTGTGTGTGTGTGTGTGTGTGTGTGTGTGTGCATGCATGCACAAAGACCAATCCGTACCAAGTAACACGATGAACGTATATAACAAAAAACAAAAGTGTCATCACTCATATGGAGTCCCCCAACTGGCAGAATCACAGAGAGGTGAGAGAGTGATCCTACTTAGGTGCTTGGTCTGTGGAGCCTGCAGAGCCTAACAGCAGCCACTAGGGGGGGGGGGGGTTATTTTAATTCCAAAGGCCAAGGGAACTTTATCAGGATGTATAGTATCCTGATCCATGTAATAACTGGCCTTTAATAATAAAAATCTGCCTCTATGGGAATTTAACATAGGGGGTGTATACTTCTGCCCCCTGTATTTTAAGGAAGAACATTTATTTATTTACAATCCATTGTTCATTCACAAAGAAAATTGGTGTCCTTAAAGGTTGGATTTTATCCTATTTTTTAATTAAGGCATTAAATAAAATTTCCAAAACATGATTTTTTTTATTCCTCTTTTAAGTCAACTTAAGCATGGTCATGTAAACTTATGAGCACCACTGTAGTAACGCAAGCGGACATTAGAAAGGTAAACAGTGCTCAGAGACTCTTTAGGCAACGTGGTCACTCACTACAATGAGCATTTTTTAGAGGCCCATTTACAATATAGAAGGTAAATATACACTTGAATATTTCCCTAAGTGTATTTTACACATCGACCGACTATGATAATATATGCATGTCAAACTGGGGCTCCTTTTATGTATTTCAATGTGGTTTTACTACATTTGTACGTGACATTATGTTGTTTAAAGTATGTGGAGCCTTCAGAACTTACAAAAGGAAAACTTTTTTTGGTTTTGATCTATGAAACGTGCAGCTCTTTCTCACCTTTACAGGTATGGGTCTCCCTGCTATCTTAGCACTTGCTATTTCTGAGCTAGTCCTTCGGGGGACCCTTCGCCTGGCAATCCCTCCCTCTTCGTCTGAGTTGGAGAGGTGGCCTTGGCCTTGATCCGGAGTGGGATCTTGCGCCTGCCGCACGCAGAAGTGCTGCCTGAAGCTGACGTTGTACCTGGGGAACCAATACATACTGTATCGTAGACAAAGAGTGATATATACAGTACTGAAGCCAAGACAAGCAACACATACAGTTTTCATCTCTTTGCGCCACACGTGGTATATAACCTATACACACGTAGTGGGCAAAGGGACAAATGCAAAGCAGAAAATGTTAAATCATATGCTGACAGCATACTATTCAAAACAATGCAGACAGTGCATTGTTTTTAAAGTGAAACATGTCCGACATAATAAAACATTAATATGGAGCAAATTCAAAAGACAAAAATGTACAGGACTCACTGCACCAAAATTTGATATATAAAACAGCCAGTTTACATGCCATTATCTTAGAGAAAAGGGGATGAAGTGGCACTATCACAGAATTCAACAGAATAAAAAGAGAGCAGAAAACATCCATGCTGTGTGACGTACAGCTGTAGCCACCTGAGAATGCACACACTGTGAGAGAATCTGTCTTCTCAGTCGTCAATTTGTGAGAAGTTTTGTATTTTTAATCGTAAAATGAAAATGTGATGGACAGATAAAACTACAGTGGCTGCAGCTCTCAGCGGTGTATTATCTTTCTAAGATGGCTTCCACTGCATATATTGTATTTCATGCATGTTGAAGTACCTCTTGGCACAAGACATGGAGCAGAACCGTTTGGTGCCCCTGAACTGGCTGGCAGGAGCAAAGTTTTTACAGTACTCACACTTCAGCACTGAGAGAGAGAAAAAAAACAGAGCAGGTGGTAAATAATATATGAGTTGTACCATTTCTTACATAGATAAATAAATGTGTAGCACTGCTATAATGCTACATCCGAAAATCCAGAGACACACAAGGAACTGCAAATGCATTCAAATAGCTTGAGGTATAACCAGCGGGGGGGACTGGGACAAAACTTCAGCCCTGGCACTGTAGCTTATGTCCTTATACTGAAACCCATTAGTTCATATTTGTGTAATGCTAACATTTGAATTTCGGTGTATGTTGAGGATTGGCTGTTACCTGTGGCTGTTGTAACAGTCTCTGATTGGTTAGTGTCTGGACTGTCATTAGTTAAATCCTCACCAGCCGAGTCCTTTACTGAACCACATACCTGTCAATCAAACACAGAAAGCAACAAAACAAAAGGTTGGTGACCATGAGCCCAGGGTTATGAGTCTTATGAGTCCTACGTGGTATAGACAGGCAAAGTCCCTCCCCCTCCAGTGGACCACTATGGGACCTTAATTCGGAATATGTATGGTAGTGAATGGGGAAAGAAATTTTTTGATCCCGTTTGAATTGAGCCGGGGATTACACACGTTTGTCAGTTTAAAAGATAATTTTGCAAGTCATAAGACTGCAAAAAATACCGAATTAGAAAGACTACACACTTTGAAAGTCGCATGGACGACATCTTGCTGAAGCAACGGTGTCCGTCTGTTTCGTTCCAGGATGTAACGTTACCTACACGAGCAGCAGATCTGTGTCGTTCTTTCACTTCTCTGCTGATAAAAAATAAGTAGTCTCTCCCCATTCACTATCATACATTTTTCCAAATCAAGGTCCCATGAGGTCCACCGGATGGGGGGGGGGGGAACTTTGCTTCTCTTTTAGAAACTACAAATCCCATGTACTCACAGGGAAAGGCTCTGCCCCTTCCTGGATGACAAAGCCCTCAATGAGGTGTGTGAGGACGTTGGGTTTAACCACAGCTTGGGGGGGGGGAGCTCTCTCCTCCCGGCAGACCCCACGGGACACTGACAGCAGTGGGGAGGGAGAGGTGGAGGCAGGAGGAGGAGCACCAGAGCCTGTGGGTGTGGTGGTGGTGGTGGGGGGGGGGGGGGGGGGGGGGGGGGGGGGGGGGGGGGGGGGGGGGGGTGAGAGAACAACGATGTATATGTAAATATTGTGTTACATTCACATTTATAAACTTATGAGATATTTCTCTTAGGGGTGTACGATTGAAAAAATATCACGATTTTATTCGATTCCAATTCAATATCGAGTCTCGATTCAAAAAAAACAATTCACAGTGTATAAATGTATTTACTTTTTGTATGTATGTGTGTGTGTGTGTATATATGTCCGTTATTAAGTGTGGATTTGTTATTTTAACATACTGTTATGATGTACTGTATAGTGTGTGTTGTTGTGTGTGATGTCTGTAAGCTAGTGGGACCTTGAAGATTTGTTTTTTTCTTTTTCATTATGAATAAATATTTGGATTTCTATGAATTGATTTTGAATCGGTGGAGCTTGAATCACGATTCAAATACAAATCGTTTTTTTTGCACAACCCTAATTTGTTCAGGTAATGTTATGACCTGCTTTGATGGGATTGGTCGGGAGTGTTGAAGCATGATCTCTGACTGGCTGGAGCCGTGGAGGGGAGGGGCCATCTTCATCATTCGCTGAATTGGAGTCTGATTTTCTTTTTAGTGACCCGGACAACTGCTTACCCTAAAACACAATAAAAAGAAAATCAAACAGAAGAACAGATAAAAAAACAAAACAGAACATCTATAAGAATAGTTGGTCACTTTTATAAAGCTGATAATTACACGGGTCAGGAGCAGTTTTACTTTTATCAGACTCATAACGCCAGGAACACACAGGGCTTAAAATTAAGAAGGAAAACTGTTTAATTGAACTACATCAACAATGTACAACACAGTGTAATCAGTGATCAGCTGACCTGTGGTGTCTGACTTCCCGATGAGTCTCCATTGGTGGTCACGCCAGCGGATGCTCCTCTCTGCTCTTCGGTCACCAGGGGGAGGGAGAGGGAGGAGTGAGACATCGAGGGAGGAGGAGAGGAAACAGAGGGGGCCTGGGTGGAGGCGGGGCTCGAAGCCAGCGGTCCATTCTGACCCTGTCTAGAGCTTTGATTGGCCTGCGGATGCACCTGTGAGACCTGAGCCAATGGGGGACCCTCCTGGGGCGACTGAAGCGGCTTTAGTCCCACCCCTCGGCCCACGACCCCGCCCTCCCTGGAGGCGATGGACGCCACCATGGTGAGCAGGCTGGACGAGCTGCTGAGGACCGCGGCGCCGTCCTGGCAGCAGCTGCCCCGGGCCAGAGCCAGAGCCTGGGTGTTTCCCAGCGTGCTCTGCCTCGCACCCACAATCTGAACAGGGATGTGCGGCGGCTGGGGGGGCTGAGCGGAGCTGCTGACGGGCGGTGGGGCAGGCAGGATGGGAGGGGGGTTCCTAGAAGGCAGGTGGAGGGGCAGGCGTAGCCCCTGCAGTTTGGGTTGGATGGGGATCGGTCCATTGCCGTGGCCGGATTTCTCTGCACCGAGCGAGGTCTTCTGCAGAGGCTGCACCACCAGGGTCTGAGCATTGACCGCTGGTTTGATGGTCGCCGTGCCAACGGGATACCCGTGGGCCTGAGACGCCGCGCTGGACGCTAGGACCAGAGTGTGTGCTGCTGTGGGAGCTGTGGTTCCTGTGGTGAGAGTCCGGGTTCCGTGAAGCAGGAGCTGGGAGAGGGGGATGGAGGACGAGGCACCGGAGGAGGAAGGGTGAGCTTTGAGGTTGGTGGGCTGAGGGTACGTGGGGATTTTGATGTGGGGCGGCTGGTGCTGTGGATGACTTGGCTTAGTGGGGGACTGGGAGTTTAACTGGTGGGAGGGTTGGACCAGGGAGAAAGCAGCTGAAAAGACAGAAAAACTAATTACACACAGACGTCTGTTGCCCTATTCTCACGTTAGGAGTATTAGATAGATAGATAGATAGGTAGATAGATAGATAGATATTGATCCCAATAAAATGGGAAATTGTAGTGTTACAGCAGCAAAGTCTGTCCCAGAGCACAAAATATAAACATAAATGAAATACTAGGATGCAATGTACATACAGTATACATAAAATAAGTGTGCAACTTCTTAAATAGAATAATATCGACATAAACCTATAGTACAGGTTGCACTTAGTGCAGTATTGTGGTGTCTCAGAGTCTTATCGTGAGGGGCATTTGTACTGGGTATGGGAAGTCTGTATTTTACTCAAATTTTCTGACATTGCTGCCCCCCCCCCTCCCCAATTGATGTCAAGGCTCTTTCCTTTGCAATTGCTAATGCTGCCAATACAACCCTGAATCACAGACATGCCAATTCACACTAATACTAACACACAACCACCTTGTTTGGCGAAATACGGCACGTCATTAGCGGTGGAAGTTTTACTCGACAACCTCCGCTTTTATTACAAATGCAAATAGGGTTTAGGACACTTAAACCTGCGTCAACTGATTATAAGCTTATAAGCTCCTAAACTTGATATGGTTGTCAGGTTGTCTTTCCTTTCCTCCCTACCTGAGTCACTCCTCTCTGGGGCTTCAGTCTTCACACCAACACCTTTGGGACTGGACATACCTCGCATGGCTAGATTCTGTACCTGGAGACGAGGAAGGAGAGAATGAAGAAGAGATAAAAAGGCTTCACAGAAGATAGAAAGTTTGTACTCTCCTCAAATCATCAACACATTAATTCCACAAACCTGGTCATTATCTGATTGGCCGCTGGAAGAGGAAGTCGGTGTCACTTCCGCTTGCTGTTGCTGAGCCTGCTGGGTGACGGTTGCTACGGCAGCAGTTGCTGTGTTGCCGGGCATAAAGATGAGCTGTGAGGAGATGGGGGCCCTCAGGGAGCGGTTGACCTGCAGGACGACAAGACGGCTATGAAACACACAGAAAATAATAGTGGTGTCACGTATAAGCTGGAGGTGTGTCTCAATATTGGATACCTCTGTGAGTACATTAACGTGTAGTACACTGTGTACAGTATGTACTCACTAGGGTAGTGTGTAAATTTCGACAGGGTTGTCATCCATCCGGAAATGACTGGTCATCTTCTTTTTAATGGTTAACTGTAACTGGGCAGAGCATTATCGCCACCTATTGTCGTCTGACAAAATATATACCGGCTTGTTTTCTCCCTATCTGACGACAGAACGGAGGAACTTACTGAAAAAAATACATGTATGAATTAAATTTGTATAGTTTGGTGTTTTAATCGCTTCCTAGCCCGCTATTTTCACAAGTTTAAAAATACGTCTGTGGTTGAGTACAGCATCTGGGTACTCCTGGTGCTGCACTTGGCCATACTTTGTCGCACTATGTACGCAAAGTAGAGAGGTGTGTGATTTGAGAGCCAGTATGGGGGTCTGTAGTTCCTGAGAGCTCAGGACCTTCTACCGCTCCACCGTAGCCACAATATCATGGTTCCCCAGGGTTGTGGTTATGCCGTGGCAATACAAATACATATGTGTAGACAGTCAACATCAGTAAGGACGTCACTCATCCCCCTGATGGCATGTTCACACTCATGCAGTCCGGGAAAGACACAGAAGTATCACATCAAGGACTACTTGGCGGTCAAACAGCTTCTTTCTCACAGGTATCAGACTTCTTTAGACAATGTGAACGTTAAAATATTTCAAACTACTCATTTTTATTCTATTTTAGCATGGTCTTAGTTATTTAATAAGTGGGAATCTTGAAATAACATTTGGGCATGAAACTTACCCTCAGGTACATTTGTCCCTGTCCCCCCGCCGTCCCACTCAGCAGCACCGATTGGCTGATTGTGGATGTTGCCGGGGCACCCATGGGACGGCTGCTGGTTGTGGATCCAGATGTTACGATGGCCTGACGAACACAAGATAATGATAATTAACAACTTCAACGTGTAGTAGTGGCAATTTTAGACCCTTTTAGGAGGCCTCAAGTCAATTTCTCTTCAGCCCCCCTAAAATTTATAATAATAAAAAGCAATTATTTTTTTAACCCTTATTTTGTCTTTACACTGACCATGCAACTTTCAGTTTTTTTGGGTCCAAATTCACACGAAAACCTTTTTTTCCACACTTTTGTTGCTTGTCCAGACGTTTTTTTCTTCTTCACTTTTTCTGATGTTTTCCAAAGTTTTCTGCGCTTTTTAATGTTTTTGTTGTTTTTTCCCCTCCATGTTTTGAAGCTTTTTTTTGTCATTTTTGTAACTTTTTTCTAAGTTCTTTCATAAATTTAATGAAAGTAGTGAACTGACGCGTTGCATGGAACCCTCAACGTTATTTCTTTTGACAATTTGGTTGAAAGAAAGACAAATTTCGGATCAAATTTGGTGCACATTTGACGTGAGGGCAGCACAAAGGTTAAAATCAATTTTAGTGCTTCAAGTTAGAGTTTATGAACTTGTCTGTTATTGACAGAGGGTAAACTATTTCAGGTTCAAAGAAACAGGTTTAATATCCTGTGTTGCTGTCGCTAACGCTACGTACCTGTAACCCATTATTGTTTATGTATTTATTCATTTATTTATTCACTGTTATCCAGTGAAATTACTGATTAAGCAGGTGTGTGTGTGTGTGGGTGTGTGTGTGTGTGTGTGTGTGTGTGTGTGTGTGTGTGTGTGTGTGTGTGTGTGTGTGTGTGTGTGTGGGGGGGGGGGGGGGGGGGGGGGGGTCAGATTCTCATTAGGGGCTGAGCCCCTTGAAAGCTCTAATCCTAGAATGGCCCCTGACATGTAGTATGTTGCATTTTACGCATTGCTTAAAAAGGTGGGTCTGCTAAGAGGAAATATAACGGCGATACTGAGTTTTCCACGCTATTTAAGAGACAGAGAGCAGCCATTTTGGTGTAAACAGTGGACAGTACATACAGCGGTGGTGCTGGTGGTCTGAGAAGAGCTGCTGCTCGAAGGACTCGACTGACGGCTGGCAGCCAGAGTCGCCTGGAAGAAAGAGGAAGAGAAGAGATTTATGTTTCAGTCTACTCCAAAAGAAAACCGGGATGTTTACAGCTAAACATGACTCTTTGTTTTGGTCACAAACACCATTTTGAACATGGAAACAGCAAATGTGATATTATAAATACATAAACTGTTGGCCTTGTTTATAAGGATGTGGCCATTTCATTTTGTTCTGTGATTCCAGATTTATAAGTTTGTCTTACTTTTTTGTCGTCTTTCTGACTTTCTCTAATATTGTTTTTCGTTGTCTCTGTAAGATCCTTTGTGAATCTTCTGTCTTATAAAAATAGACTTGGTACATTATATGACATATTTAAGCTACATTTTCAAATGAGATAACAGACCTTTACCTGCTGCACGGCTGCCAGGTTCTGCAGCTGGGCGTTGTTGATCTGCTGCTGCAGCATCAGCTGCTGGAAGTACTGCGCTGCATTCGGCTGCCTCTGTAACGCCTGCAGGGCCTGGAGGAGGGAGGAGACCAGAGAACAATCACGGGGCAGTGGAGCCAATGATAGGATTAAAAAAAGAGAAAGAGAGAAATAGAAGACAGGAGGATAGGAGGAAAAGAGACAAACGTAGTTTATCAACCATTCTGTTTCCTTTCTTCTGACTGCGGTTCTTATCAATTCTTTGAGTTGTGGAGTTAAAACGAGTCACATGCTTATTTTACAGATATTCACAGACGATTCGATGGTGATTTACAGTGTTACGTTTTTTTTTGTAAACGTAGAATAAAGCCACATTTTAGAACGCCGCCTACTCTGCTCAAACAACAACATGCGCCTAAAAGTGGAAATGGAAACCAAAACGTGCTCATGTTACATTTGGAACCAATGATCAGGTTCAAAATCAAATTTTCCTGATAAATATGGAAAATGTAATTTAAAATTTAGAAGATTTACTGAAGGACGATGTAGGAGAAAGGGAGACGGAGAGGAAGACGGCGGACCTCTAGCAGAAGACGTGGGAGCGAAGGAGGAAAGAAGCAGGAGAATTTGTAAAAAAACAACATAAAGAAGTAGAAGAAAAAGGAAGTACAGCGCCATGAAAAGAAGAGAGAAGCGGAGTAAGAGAAAGGAGGGCAGAGGAAGCAGAGAGGGAGGGATGCTGCAGCCTCCCGCCAGCTGCCTGATGTATGAGCACGCTCGTACAGTAATAAGTTGAGAGATGAAAGCGAGCGTGGCGGGCTGGATTAGTGTGTGTAGGGTGACAAAGACAGATGGCTGTGCAGGGCGACAGAAGCCTGGGAAAATTACACGGCGCCTCCGTCAACCCTGCACGACTCAATCTCCTTCCTCTCCTCCCTGTTTCACTCACTCCATCACTTTCTGTCCTGCAGCTTAACCATAAATCATAAACTATGCAATCGCCTGATCTCATGTATACACAAAACACACACTCAAATATGATGATGAATCATTTTACAATGAATAATTTTCTTCAACACTGTTGAGTGTCAAAAGGAGAAAAAAGCAGCATTAAGGGCAAATAGAAAGCCTTTAAACTATAAACAATGGCATCAACGTGACCAGGCTGGGTCACTGGTAGAGTGGGCGCACATGCTCTGAGACGTTTATCGACTCAGAGGTCCAGGGTTCAAATCCGACTTGTGACAATTTCCTGCATGTCTTCCCTCTCTCACTCCCCTTTCACACCTAACTGTCCTGTCAAAAATTAGAAATGCTTAATATATTTAAAAATATATTTAAAAAACTCTTTAAAAAAACAACAACAGTGCATTCGACAGTTCACACACACACACACCTACCTGCACCGCCTGTCTTTCATACAGAGACATAGAATTAATTGGAGAGGGGCGGGAGCTCGTCCCAGATGCAGCGCTCCCATTGGTCGAAGCCGCCTGCTGGCTCTGCTCTCCATCCGTCTCCATGGCTGCTGAGGAGACAGCGGAGGAGTCCTCAGTCAAACACAGAGAGAAAGACACACTTTACTTTCTCTGTGAGAGCCCAGCTGATGAAAAACCCCCCCGACACTGTTCCTGACAAACACCACCTTCACTGAGAGGAGACTCACTACATCACCGGGTGGAGGATGTGAACACCGACTCAATAAATCACAGGGTGGAGGATGAGAGCACCGACTCACTACATCACCGGGTGGAGGATGTGAACACCGACTCACTACATCACCGGGTGGAGGATGTGAACACCGACTCACTACATCACCGGGTGGATGATGTGAACACCGACTGACACAGAGGGAACTTGTAGACGGATGTTGATGATTACTGAGGTTTTCCTTAGATACTTTCAACATCTTTAAATTTGACCATAATACAGTGACTTACAAACAAAATTCTCCAAAGATAGAGACTGGACACATAGAGACAGGCCGATATTATCAACCGATATTAGGCACTTCCCGAAATATCGGGATCGGCATTTATCATGGCTGGCTTGGTTAATAAAGCCACTGAAAAGCCAACGTACCCACCTTAATTTGTGGAATTTTTTTTTTTTTTCCATTTATGGGTGTAACTTCACCAATAAACACTGAACAATGAAGTGTCAATAAAATGCCATCACTGTCAATATAGCATTTAGACTGATTTCTCTCTATAATATCAAAAGGTGTATATTACCTGCACAATATCCACAACATGTTTGTTAAAAAAAAAAAAAAAGAGAGAAACAATACCAACTCCCATGTATCAGTTAAACATAGTTTTCAGTGGTGTGAGAAAAGGTTTAGTTTAAAAGGTGCATCACCGCGAAGATTTTGACTACGGTTGTGTTATTAATGGAGATTTGATTGTGATTTCAGCTCCTAACAATCACAAAAACAATGTAATCAAAACCAGTATTTGCCACATTACATTTTCCAAGTTAACTCTTATTTTGTCTTGTGTTCTGAAGGGGAATTCAGAGTGGGATTATTAAGTATTAGGGGAATTTTCACTGTTAATTTGTTAGTTAAATAAATGCACCAGGCTTTTGAAAAGAACAATTATGAACACATAACAAAAATCTTAAAAGTGGACAATACTGACCCTATTCTTTTTTCCTTTTCCAATAAATCTTCCCACACACACACACACACACACACACACACAGAGCTATTCATCAACAACTATGTTCATCTTCCAGAAACAAACAAATAATTATTTCATTTTTGTTTTTTTTTCATTTTTCTCATAACTTGTTCAGCCTGTGAGTGTGGACTAAGTTTGGGCCCACTTAAATCTGGTGTAGACTAGTCTGCTTTTCATCCCTGCAGCATCTTTATTACCCCCGCACGCGCGCGCACACACACATATATGCAACGCACACGCACGCCATTCTGTCTGCACTGCTAGCTTCATCCTCCTCACCCTAAAAAAAAAACAGCTTTAGCTCTTTAGCTGTAGCATCATGTGAGAGCCAGACACGGGGCTGCTGTTAGCTAGCTGCCCTCCATGTTCCAGACCAGTTACCACTGGCTCCACCGGAGGCTACTCCTCCTAGCATCCCGTTAGCCGCCGCCGCCGCCGCCGCCGCTGCTGCTGTCTGGCTCGTTAACGGGGCTCTCGGTACGTGCTCACTGCTTACCGTGACCGGTCAGGCTTTCTCAGCCTGCTCCTGCACCGGCTGCCCGCTGCCGAAGCCCTGCAAGCGGCTCACCGGTCTCTGGAGTTTCTTGACGGTGCTCCTTTCTTTCGCTTCGCAGGACGGCTGCAGCAGCAGTGGAGGCGGAGGTGGAGGTGGTGGAAGTGGAGGTGGGGGTGGTGGTGGTGCTTTCACTGTTTTGCATAAATTTGCAGCTGATGGTGCTGTTGGAGGGAAACGCCTCCTTTTTTCCGCTGCTCTGCCTTTTCCGGCGCGACGGGATGACGAAGCAGCAGGACGGAGAGAGGGAGAGAGAGGGAGAGAGAGAGAGAGAGAGGAGGACGTAGACATAATAAAGTCAGTTATCAGTCAGTTATTATGTCTATGGAGGGGGACACTGACACTCCTCGGCCCGCGGCCCATTCAGGGCCGGACCGAGCCCTTCTGGGACGCTCAGCAGGACTTCACCCCTAATGTGCACAGATTCTAATTTGATGTAGTTGTGGACAAAACCACACCAACCTAAGGGATTACATGCTTTAAAGTGTGAATATTTTCCAACATGGGCCCCTTAAATTGTTACAAATATAGTAACCATCACTTTATGAAAATCAAAATCATTGCAAAAAGAGAAATCTGTACAATTTATGAAATACCCCATCTCTACAGTCTCATTCATGTGACAATATCTTTAGCTGAATCATAGATAATGATCCCTACTTTCTTTTCAGTGCCATCCAATTTCCTGAATTTGGAATTAATATTTTTAATATTAGCCTATATTTTAATTGTTTTAATCCCCTGAATCCCAAACTTCATGATAGTGCCTTAAATCAATTTTAAATCAAGTTTCACACAGTAGTGTTTTATATACTTGTAACATTAGTTCCTATTTAAGGACATCTTAATATAATAGCTGACTTCGTCAGAAATAAAAAATACGTATCAGCCTGTAGGCGTAGTGTTTTTGTAGAAATTGCTTCATTATTAATGTTGTATCTTCAGTACTAGATTTAATGTATTTCACATTTACTGTATCAAGCAGCTAGACTGTAAAATTAATAAGTAATTAACTCACATAACTTTCACTTACTTTCAACAGGTGTCCTCCAGCAGCTTTATTAAAGGTTTGTAGTTTTAAAACATGTGATGCTGCCGAGGCTGAGATCTTCTGACTATTAGTCTCCAAACTCTCCAAAAGTGCTGAATCCTACACTTCCCATAATGCAACACCATTTAATCTTTTGTTAGACTGTAGTCAACTCACATATTTAAAACCCCATAACCCCAGTTTGTGTGTGTTTAAGTCTCGAAGCCCAAATCAACATGACCATGGTTATATTTTACATTTTACATGGCATTTTGCAACTGTATTAATATATTAAATTCCCCATTGTGGGATCAACAAAGTCTATCTTTTCCTATCCTATCTTATCTTGATATGCCATTTATACTCAAACACACCCAAAATGCATATATAAATATATATATATATATATATATATATATATATATATATATATATAAATTCCTAGAAAGAGAATAAAATATCTCAGTGCACATTCACACCATGTCTCGTTACATGATGAATATTTTATTTAACAATATTATATCTGGTACGTACAAACACAACTGAAACAAAAACAGTTGCGTGGGAGGGGGGGGGACTGGTGTGGCACAGAGAAACAATAAAAAGCCTGAATATTCACACTGAAGCCACAATGTCGCCTGCTCAGTACATTTCCATCATATTACAGACACAACAGCTGAGGTTACTCTCCCAAAACTCCCTGACGGAGTCGTCCGAACCCCCAAAACATGTTGTGGGTATCACTTAATAATCTTATCTTAGTCTCCGGCTGCCACTGAAACAGCAAAGCACACAGACAAAGGTTGTACAGTATGTGTCTAGAATCCCTCCAGTCACACACATTGGATAACAGTGTGTGAATGTGTGAGCTGCAGAGAGGCACAAACAGCGGACTTACAACACATGACACACAGACACACAAACAGTACATTTATTCACACACATCAGGACCAAACAAACAAACACACAAACATGGATCACAGCAGCCAAAGCACCTGGATTAGAGTTAGCATCACTGGTTCCAGAGCCGTGTTATTCTCCCTCGCAGCTCGTAAAATACGGACGCTTAGTCGTTGGCTCTCAGCACCAGAGACGGCGCAATAAGCACCCCTCGGCCCCCTCAATAGAATAGAGTGGTATGAAAGGGCAAACTTCCACATAGGGAGGTTGGCTGGGATGAATGATTCAAACAACACAGGACTTTACCCCGGAGACCAGGGTTCATGTCCAACATGCCACTGAAACGTTCATTTTATAACTACAACCACCTTCTTTACCTAAACCCAACTGTCCCGTTCTTCTTCTCCTAAACCCAACTGTACCGTTCTTCTTTACCTAAACCCAACTGTACCGTTCTTCTTCTCCTAAACCCAACTGTACCGGTCTTCTTCTCCTAAACCCAACTGTACCGTTCTTCTTCTCCTAAACCCAACTGTCCCGGTCTTCTTTTCCTAAACCCAACTGTACCGTTCTTCTTTTACCTAAACCCAACTGTACCGTTCTTCTTTTACCTAAACCCAACTGTACCGTTCTTCTTTTACCTAAACCCAACTGTACCGTTCTTCTTCTCCTAAACCCAACTGTCCTGTTCTTGTCCCGCGTGTCTCGTAAACGTACCTTTTGTAAGCCCACCTACGATCTTGTCCTAAACCTAACTGCGTCAAAAGTGGCGACAATAGTCCCAACCAGATCTGACGCTAAAGGAGACTTTTAGCGCCTGATCAAGCGTCCATATTTTACGCGATGGGAGAGAGAACGTGTTGGTTATTATGCAGTTTATTTTGCCAATTTAATCAAAGATCCAGCTGAATAAGACGGTGTTTTTGTTAAAAGGCAGAGAAATATATATATTTGCCTGTAAAATATACCATGTTTGGAATTTATTCCTTGGCTCAGCACGTTGGGAGAAGTCGCCATGGCGTGGACTTTTAAACGAGAAACAGAAAAGGAAGACAATATGGCGACCTGACAAAACTCAACTACCATTAGCAGCTCTGAGTAGAAGACATGATTAGGCACACAGATAAAAGTACATGGCTGTGATTGCGGGATGAGAAAGACATGAGGTGAAAGAGAGGAGACAGAAGTGTTAGTCAGTGTTGGACGTTCACACACAGAAAAACAGCTGTCTGTGCCACTATTTAAAGAGACATTAAGCTAAAATCGGTCTGTTCCTTCCTTCCTTCCTTCCTTCCTTCCTTCAACAAAATAAACATGTGCACCCCAAAAAGAAAAAATAATGCAAAAGTGCAAGTCAACATACAATGGTACTCTTTTAAAAAATACATATTTACAAATGAATACTCTTCTATCTTTGTACATGAGTGGAGCGTTTTGAGTTCGTACATGTGCGTGAAGCAGATGGCGATGGTTAGGAGTAGTGGGCACCTGGGTCCACACATTTGCTTCAAATACTTTTGTGATTCGCTGAATTCAGCTGTCTCTTAGAGCGTCGGCACACCAGACAACGTTGCTTGAATTCTGGAGCATTTGGCTTTTAAATTTTAAAAAACAATGAAAGCTTCTTTTTTATTTGCCTCGATTTTTCCAAACTGCAAAATTATCCAATCTGCTTGGATACCAAGTTGCTAACTATCTATCGAACAAGACTGCTGTCATACGAGAATAATTTGCAATCCCTGATTCAGTTGTAAATGGGCAGTTTTAACTACAAACAAAACATGTTATATTTTCAAGGTCGGCCGGCCACAGACCTGCACCTTAAACTTAAGATTCTTGTGGATGGATGTGACACACCAAACCCAAATCTCTCCTAGTCTAAAGAGACATTTAGGCTCTCTTTAGCCCATTTTAAACATCACATTAAACAATCAGTTTTTTCACTTTTACCTCTGAGACACCTTTTCTTCACCTCAGGGAAAAATGAAAGAGACCAGCTTAAATCTCGGAGGTATTTGAAATTGCGACATCTCAAAACGCAAACCCGACTGGGCAAGCTGAGTAATGAAAAGCATTTTAAATCTTTACTAGACTCAGGTTTTTGGTAAAGTTCAGTGTCAGTGCCCTATTGCAGGAGCAGTGCAGGCGTAGCAACGACAGAAGCGGGACCTTGCAAGGAGAATACAACACTGAACACCACCATGAGAGGAGGGTACCTCGCACCTCCGCCAGTGCAAACACAGCACGTCACTATCATCCACAAACACAGCAACGCACAAGGAAGCCATGACTCCGATAATTATCTATCTATCTATCCCATCACTGTAGGAAATATTCATCTTAAGAAGTCCTTTTACATCGCATCAAATGAGTCTCATAACAAGTGAAAACTATCCACAGAGTTGTTTTCAAATCAGCTCATCAGTCAGTATTTCAAAACAAGGCAGATCCATCCAATCAAATGTTACACTTCAGTTCAAATCACTTGAAATACTTGTCAAGATAAATATCTTCCCAGTGTATCCAAAACAATAAATAGCCTACATATATAAATAAATAATGTTCTCAAAGTGCAGCATGAATTCCTGTAGTTCAAAAAACTATTTTCTTAACTAGAATCACTATGTAAAATATATACTTTGTGTTATACACTTCTACACCAAACGTACTGTACAATGTTGGAAATGCATACATATGTAAAATGTTGACAATGCTACACACACGGCTGACTTTTCAGAAAAAACTTTAAAACTTAGACAGACCCGACAAATAAAGCCAGAAACACACCGGTGTCTGATTTTAAACGCCTGCAGACAACAAAGAAGGATATTTTGGTGGTATATACAGGACAAATTGTTAATTGTATTATCTATTATTATTATCTAATAGGTATTTCCAGTTCAGTGCATTTGGGCTTTGGATGTTATACAGATGTTGAACACAATCTACAAACAATCTATCTATGTTGGATCACAACAACGTGTCATATTGGCATCCTGAAACACGAGGAACAAGTCAGCACATCTGAAAGTTTCAGACCAAAATGCAATATTCCTTTCCAAGAAAAAAATTATTTTAATAATTTTGGCCTGAAGGCAGATTGTAGTTTCAGTTCTTAAACAATTTCCAAGATTTCCTGCAGTTTGCCCTGGAGGCAGAATCTTATTTGTTAGAGTTAAAGACCAGAGGGTGCAACTTCAGAGCGTGGGATTACGTTTCCTGTAACCTCTGTTCTCTGAATATCACCATGGTGAAACACCAAAGTGAATGATTGAGTACATGAGACTACTACTGCATTTGGAGCACGATAGATTACGTCCAATGAACAAAAGTTTAGAGACAAAAAAGGTTCTGTTAAATAAATAATAAAAAATCTGTTTGTTTGTTTTTTTAAATTCAAGACCACACAGGATGTCCCTTGACAATTTGTTAACCTTTGACAGGGGGGACGGACTAACAACTCTTTTGGTTTTGTATTTTTTTTAAAGATTAAAAATTAGTTTAAAGAATAATACAAATCCAAGTCAAAATTGACAGAAGGGACTTAGAAAATCGGCCTGCTACTTCAGCACCACGGACAGGGCCGTGGATCGACCCAAACTGCTGAGGTTTCAGAGGCGTGGTCGGGGCCGTGGATTCTAACTTACACTCACCTCCGTCAGTTAAAGGACCAACGAGTCAGGCAGACTAGACTAACACATTCAATTCAACAACCCCTCTGCCTCGCCACTCTCTCTGTTACTAGGACATGGAGAGGGGGTTTGGCAGGTTAACAAAGGGGATGCACTATGGTCATTTAGCATCTCCCCCCTTAAATCACCTGGAGCCTGTACAGGTGAAGGTCTACAAATCGGCTAACTCACAACTTAGCATTCAGTTGGCAGGAGGAACGGCACACTTCATTATATTGGTGTCTCTCTTATAGTTTTGGCCTTTTAAATTACTTAAAAAATGATAATTCTTCCTGCATCCAGGGAAGCTCTGCTTTTGAATACTGTCTGAAAAACTAAAACGTCAATCTGTTAAATTCAAGGTGCTATAAATGCCCCGATGGTCATAATATTCTGGTTTTCAAAATGGTGGCTATCTCATTGTGGAATGACACTCTTTGCTTTGATTTGAAAAAAACACTTAATTTTCTCAGATTGTCATAGAGGTCAACACAATAAGATAGTCGTAGTCCTCATTTCCCCCTTTGTGAAAATGGGAAATTATGAAGAAAAAAATTAATGAATCAATACGATTAGTCATTCAAATCCATCAACAGGAACCATAGTCTTCCACTAAAGTGTTGTTTACCAGTCCTTTGACCATGCAAGCACTTCCTCTTTAGTTTCCTGTTTCATTATCAGCTCAGACATTGTTTAGATTGCAGAATGCAGATTTCATTAGGACTACTATCTATTCCAATAACAGCTCGGCCAGATATATGCAGTCGCTCAGGTAAATATAGTTGAAAACTATTATTCTGTTATTTTGACATAAAGCGCCGTTATAGGCTCAATATCTTCTACATTAGGGATTGTGGCGTTAATGCTCGCTTTGCTGCTTATCAGGTTAGTAAAGTGCATCTAAATAGCGAGTAACAAATGAAGTTTATAGTGTTGGACTCTACCAGAGCAGGTAAAGATCACAACACACTCATTCTGCTTTCATTTCATTTCTTGGGTCTATTCTGGAGGAAAGCAGTACGTTTCTAAATTTGCTTTAGTGTATTATAACTATATTCTTTATACAAAAATCTATTTCTATGGTGATACATACTAATTGTTTTCTTGATAAAATAAATTATACATTGCACATTACCCTACTGTAATCTACATGTGTATAACAATTCATTTAACATGTAATTGTCCACAGGTCACAGTCATTAGCAACAGTCATGATTAAACCAGATTGTAATCATTTTCCAATACAGTAAAGCACTAATGCACACAGTTTAACAATAAATTAACATCTTTTCCCACTATATTTTTTCCTATTCATTAATCAGAATATAATTTGAGCCAATGACAAGTTTTTTTAATACTAAATGTGTTTTTTTTGGTGACATAAATGTAGAACTGAGCGCCAAATTGGTTTACCTAAAATCTAAGAACGAGCAAGACAAGACCTCTAAACAAGAGCACGGGTCGCCTAAACTACAGAAAGCTTTGACCACCGATTAAGCATTCAGAATGAATGAAATGGAGACCTGTGGCTAATTTCCCATCCTGACTTTAACAACCAGAAGAAAACACGTTTGAGATTACACGTGCGGACCAGGTGGCGATTAAAGTTCAGTACTTTGGCGTTTGCTAAAAAGCTCTCCAGTCTGTCAGCTGGTAGTCAACAGCGAGAACGTAGACCTATGATTTGAGAACACTTCCGGAAACATCAACAAGATCTAACAGATAAAACAAACCAAAGGAAACTACAGGGTGGAAGTACAAAGGTGTATTGCACTAAATTATCCACTGTAACACCTGTCTAAACTTAAAAAAAGGAATGAGGAAGAAAACGTGCATCATTGCTCTACATGTCTAACTCACACTTCATGGACCTGAACTCAGAAGTGAATGGAGCCGTCTGGAAACACCTGCACAAAGGCGTGTGCCTCTAGTCTACCTATATCTATAGTCTCCTGTTAGTAACAATTTCAATTGACACAAGCTGCGTTTGCCGTGTTTTAGAAGAAAATTGTCTTCCTGACTACACACACAACTCACCCTTTCAATGAATGTAGCTTAATTCCTAGGAACGTACAGTAGATATTATCTGTGGTATTGTGCAGCGACTGCTTCTCTTTCACAGTTAAGGGAGGGATGATTTAAAAGAAGGAAGTGGAGGAAATGTCACAGAAAAATAAAAAGGTTGAAGGAGTTACCGTAAAATCAGAAAACTGGATCGTTTTTGATAGTTTGAAGTTGATAACGCTGTTTTTCTCTGTAGGTCTGTTTTAAAAATGATTTTGCTTCTATGGTTCCAAGGTGGCAAAACTGACAATTTACAGCAAATCTTTGTAATCTCAGTGGTTATTCCTTCATTTATAACCCCCTTCAGCCATTAAACTCTATCTACAGCGGCTCTACAAACTCTCCTGCGCTGTGGAATTGGATTTCTCCTCCAGGGGCGTGTTTTCAGCTGCAGGAGGCGGAGCTGCAGCCGGCGCCGCCACCAGCGGGACCTTCTCCTTCACCGGCGTGGCGGGCAGCGTGGTGGCGGTGCTGGCACTGGCGGGGGGGTCCTCCACAGACGAGGAGGTTAGAGGCGGGACGCCGCCGAAGCTGCGGGCGATCTCGTCGAAGGTCTTGCCCCTCGTCTCTGGGACTTTGATGAAGGTGAAGATGAAAAAGAAGATGAGGAAGGCGGTGAAGATGAGGAAGACCCAAGGCCCGCACCACTCCTAAAGGGGAGAAGAACCGAGAACAGAGGCAAGTCAGACTTTTATCGGGGTTTTAAGCCCACAACGTCTCTTTAGGATTAGGTCTGGTTATGGTTATGGTTATAGTTATGGTTAGGACTAGGGTTAAAGTTAGGGTTAGTTCTCACGGCTTAAAAAATATATATTTATATATACTAGAGAAGGAAAAAAGTAAATGCAAAAGAGAACAGGAACTACAGAAATATAGTAAAAGATATACAATATTTATAAAAATGTGATCAAATTTGAAGATTTTATACAACACAAAAGATCACAGAAGGTGAAATCAAGCCAAAACAACCACATAGTGAATACTTAATAACGTTATAACAATAAGACAAAGCCAAAAAACAAATACAAAACAAAAAGAGGGGAGTGTTATTGAAATACTTTATTTGAGATGTTCTGGCGTTTTAATTAAATATGATCTTTAAAAAATAAATATATATATATAATAATAGATATATATAACAGAGAAGTGAGAAATGAGAAAAAAGAAAGACAAATATATTTTATAAAAATAATCCAATGTGCCCTAATTGTTTTTTTGGGGGCATTTAAGGCCTTCAATATGTACGACAACTGTAGATAAGAAAGAGGAAAGAGAGAGAGAGAGGGGGAATAACCTGCAGCAAAGAACCACACAATCTATATATATATATATTTTTTAAATAAACAGAGACAAAGCACCAACAATGGAAGCTCAAAAAAATCCCCAAAACAAAGTTAAAACCAGGGCGAGCGCCCCCCACTCACCACTAGTTTGGGGAAGCTCATTCCAACCAGGAAGTTGGCCGTCCAGTTGCAGCAGCCGGCCACCGCCATGGCGGCGGGGCGGGGCCCCTGGGAGAACAGCTCGGCCACTATGAACCATGGGATTGGACCGGGGCCCATCTCGAACATAGCCACAAACAGCATGACGGCGACTATGGCCATGTAGCTCATAACGGGAATGTCCTTCTGCTCAAACAGATGGAGAGAATGCATCAGACAATGACGTTTTGATGAAATGATTTTTCTTATCTTATCTAATGTTTATTGACAGCATCGGTTGGTGAATACACAACTCTTCTTGACATAAATAGCTATTCATAACCTTTAATAATGACAGGAAATCTGTTCTACAGATAAGAAAAACTCTAACGGACTGAAAAGCAATTGATTTTATAATTCTAGCACCAAAAAGTTAAATGGTCATGTGCAATTTATATCCTGTAATAAGAGATTGATACTTGGCGTCCGTGTATCAATACTATGCTGTATCAATATTTGGTTTGAATGCCCCGTTCACATAACTTTCCCCATCCACATTTTCATCTTAATCCATGGATTATGTCTCTTTATTTAGTCAAATTAGATGTAATCACATGTCGAAGTTTTGTTTTTCTTTTTATTTATGACATTTTTTTACACTTTTATAAATTATTATGGTTTATTGACTAACGTAACCTTTTAGCTGAGGTTCTACTGAATTTAAGGATATGAAGCATTTGAAGACACTACAAGAAATGCCACAACTATAAACCAAAACACCAATGTAGGCAGTGGTGGACAAAGAGTTGAGTTAACGCTGTGACGGTGCTGACACTCACCAGCAGGAGGGAGATGGTCATGAGCACGGCGCTGATCGCCATTCCACCCAATCCCAGGAGGTGCAGAGTCCTCCGTCCCGCCTTCTCCACCAGGAAGAGCTGGAAGACAGACACAGGAGGCTGTGAGTCGCCACACACACACACACACACACACACACACACACACACACACACACACACACACACACACACACACACACAC
>NC_048420.1:22667674-22689450 GCF_013103735.1 Etheostoma cragini | reverse complement strand
GTGTATCTGTGCATGCCTGCATGTGTGTGTGTGTGTGTGTGTGTGTGTGTGTGTCCAGGCTGCCTGTGGCAGACTCACAGCGTTGATCCCTGACAGCTGCTGGGAGAGCTGCAGCATGACGGCGATGAGGAGGGGCTGACGGTACGCCGCAACGCGGAAAAGCTCGGGGATGGTCACCTTCTTCTCCATGGCCATCTTGGCGCTCTCCTCCTTCATCTCCTGCATGTCCTTACTCACATCCTCACTGCCACGCAGACGCACCAGCACTGTCAACACAACAGATGCACAATGGGTCTGTGTCTCTGACAGACGTGGCGTGCCTTCACTGCACAAGAGTAAAGGCTCTGTTGTCCAAACAGGTCGGTGATGCTGAGTCAGTCCACTAACACACCGCTGTAAATAAACAAGCAGCGATAGTAAACAGTATAAGACAAAAACCATTTATGAGGATTGGATTATAACTATTAATCTTGGAAATAGTTTGAAAACATATTAAAACAAGATGATTTTTTCATTGTAACTCTGGTAGCCATCTCCATGACTCCATTCACCGATGAAGGCCATGAATTTAGTTAAAAGCTCTGGAAAAAGCGGGTAGAAGCTTAACCTCATGTTAAGACTATGTTGTGGTTCTTGTATGGCCATTTTGGCTTTAACACAGCAACAAGACAGTAGGGCTTTCCACCCATTTTGAATGTCTGCACTCCATTGAATGGCTGTTTTCAGGGTCATTGGCAGTCCCAAATGGAATCTGCAGATCCAAATATTACATTTTAAATATTTAGCTGTAGCCTTAAAGCCATTATATGGGAACATCTTTGTGGCCTAGTGGTTTAAAACACTGACCGTGTAACTGCAATTTTCCTGTTTTGAGTTCAGGTGGGAATATATCACTCTATCTCCTCATTTCTTCCTCTCAGCTCTGCACTGAATAAGATCCAATAAAAGGTATTAAAAAAAAAAAGACAATGTGGTAGACAGACCCCCTCCAACTGAAGGCCCACAGACTATACCAGTTTTCAGCAAGATTGTCTAATTTTCTCATTTTTTAAAGACGCTATAATTATAAAGAAAACATAAAAATCCTCCACACACTATCATTTAAAACGTCTGCAGGGACACAAACAGCTCAGAGTGACCTGCTGGCTACTTTCTTTATGTTCAGCTGTAAAACACAAGAGGCAGAACCGATTCTTCATCTGTAACAGGAAGAGCTTTTTGCTGTGAACACCACACAGTCCCAGAAACTAGGATGTAACTCTTAACTGTGGAGGGGTGTGAAGGAGAAGTAGGTCAGTGCCTCGGAGTCGACCCCGACAGATGCCAGAACCTTCTGCCTGTTCCAGGACTCTTCTCTCCAGGCTAGAGCATCACACCCTGAGTCACCTCATCTCACTACAGGCTACCTGTAACTACTGGTATCTCCCAGTCTCTCTATTTTCTTTCTTTTTCCTTGAGCTTTCTCACTTTCAATGGCTCTTTTCCCCTCTCCTACACTTTCTTCTGCTCAATTTCTCTCCCTTCATTACTCCTTTCCTTCCTTCCCTCCTACCATCCTTCTCCTCTGACTCACATGTCGTTCCTTCACGTTAAAGTGTCTATATAACTGGGAGCAGTTGTGGTAGTATTGGTACTCAGTTTAGGTGGTCGGGACTCCCCCACTAATAGCAGTAACAGTATTATTGTGTCAGTAAAAGCAGCAGGCTTGGCAGCAAAAATGTCAGTGATATAACAATAAACGTATTGCCAATAGAATCAGAAGAACTTTTTTTAAAGTTTTTTTGGGGGTTTTTATGTCCTTGACAGACAGGACAGCTTGAAGACAGGGAAGGGAGATAGGGTTACACACTGATATTTTGAGTAGAAGCAGCGATATTAGTGCGTACCTTTGCGTGCCTGCTCCTCCTTTTTCAGGTTGATGAGCAGGAAGCGAGGGCTCTCGGGACAGAAGGGAAGCAGGATGCACTGAAGCACAGCAGGGGCCACGGTGAGAGCCAGCAGCAGGGGCCACATCTTGGCTGAGCCCAGCAGAGCCTCCAGACCAAAGATCTAAACACCCAGACCACAACACGACAGCTTGGTCAGAGTCACTGCAATGCTAAATAAAAACCCCAATGGACAATTCAATAGCAATATTAGTGCTGCATCTAACAATTATCAGCATTTTTCATTGACTGTCTATTATTGTCTCAATTAACTGATGACATGTTATGTTCTTTAGTTTATAAAATGTCAGAAAATTGTCAAAATTGACGATTAGTGTTTCCCAAAACCCAAGATGACATCCTGAAATGTCTTGTTTTGTCCACAACCCAAAGGAAAAACTATACAAATATTGACATTTAAGAAGCTTGATTCGGAGATTTTGACATTTGTCATAAAAAAGGACTCAAATCAATTTATTGAGTCCAAATGTAGTTGGCGATTCATTTAATTGACCTGGACCCTATTTCCCCATGTTTATGTGTCGAAGTGGCTGAACAACCCTTTCTTTTGAAAGAGTGAGATCCGTTTTGTTAAACATGAAACAACACTATCTCAAAACCCACCAGACTCCATTTGAATAAACCGTAATTTTATCAACACACCTATATTGTTAAAGACACATCATTCAAAGTCAACAGGAACAAAGTCTTAAAAAAAAAAAAAAATCTAAAGCCGTCTTGTTTTGTCTTCGTAACGTTCCCCACAATCACCACTCTGGTTTGGTGGAAATAAACCCATAATTCACCCATTTACAAGTGAAAATATTGTTGGTGGCCGTTACATTTCAGCCTGTATAGCGCCTGACGACTGCGGTGGTCTTGGTCTATAGTGGACTCAAAACATGTTGTTCCCATCGGTCACTCATACATGGGAAAATAGGGTCCAGCTTGAAAAATACAGACGTTTCCCTTTAACTTCCCTGAGAAACTCAAATGGCTGACCTTAAGATTTCTAACAGCTGTTAGGTTATATAAATTTGAGGTTTGTTGTGAAGCCTCCTGCTGACCTGAGCGATCAGGATGCCCACCACCACACCGAGCTGGTGGAGAGTGCCGAAGGCGCCTCGGAGGGGGGTGGGTGACACCTCGCCCACATACATGGGGGTCAGGCCGGTAAAGAGGCCGCAGAACAGGCCGATGACCAGGCGCCCGGCGATCACCATCTCATAGGAGGAGCAGATGGTGGAGAAGCCCATGAGGAGGCCGCCAATCACAGCCAGAGAGTTCACCAGGAACATGGAGCGGCGCCTGAGGGGGGGAGGGGAGATAACTACTTTCTAAACCAGGTTACGGAGTTATTTTCAGTAAACTAAATCCAAAACCTTCAAGGAAAACTAAGTTGAAATACTGGCAGGTAAAATAAACATGACCGTGAAGCAATTCACTTTTAGTTCATTTTGCTTTAATATATCATTACTAAAGAAAAGCATACATTTCCGCCAACTCTAGACATTGAACCACAGAAACTGAAAACGGAGCTGACATGAGATGGCCTTGTGCCGTTTGCTTAAGTACATTTTCCGGTTGAAACTTACATTTTATACAAGTATATACAATATATATACAAGTGAAATTTCCAGTGCAGGGCTTTTACTTGTAAAAAGAGTGTTGTTACAGTGTAGTATTATACTATTACTTAAGTAAAGGATCTGAATACTTCTTGGCGGTGGAGAGGTTTGTTGTTTAGGAAGATTGACCATAAGTGTCAGGCCTGATCGAACTGCCTGAGCGAATGTAAAGGTCAGTTGTTTTCCTCACTAATTAGATTATTGATAGATAGGTGTTACAGGGCAAACATGTGTGTGTTCATGTGTTTCTGTGTCAGTGCTTGACCTTGTGTGACAGGATACAAGATATCAGGAAATCTCATTTTCTCTGTCAAATGTAGTTTTGTATTTTGTGCGCTGTATGTTAGGTTTTATTAGCTTTGTCTATTATAGGGATAATTTGACATTTTGGGGATCTTTTAGAGAATAAGATTAGACCACCAATACAAATCTCCAGTCTGTGTGTGAAGTATGGACCAAGATTAGGAGGCAATTAGCTTAGCTTAGCATAAAGAATGGAAGCAGAGGGAAACAGCTAGCCCGACTCGCCAAGGTTAAAAAAAAAAAAAAAAACTGAAAAAAAATGTTACGCCCAGTATGAACCCCAAAATATCTTAAACTGTATGTGAAAAAATACATTTATGACAGTGGTTAAGACAACAGAAAGAAAACAGGATTGCAGATTGATAATCAGGGTAAAACTAGAGGAATGGAGGAACTCTGGGGAACATTAGAGCCAAGGAGTGGTCTCAAGACAGACACGCTTCACAAGCTCCATTAGGAGCAATGGTTTGTGACAGTCCAGCTGAATCACACAGGAAATACACTACAGGAAAAACAAAACTCCACCCAAAGCAAAAAAATACATTGACTTTAAAGATGTCTAAAAAAACAGCTGATAATTAAGACTCAACATACACACCTCTACTTGTGCATTATACAGACACAGTGAGGTTTAGTTTCTCATTACACCAGTTTACACTCCAACTGGTTATAGGGTGCGTTGGATATTTCGAGGTCAAAGTCAAAAAGACGTCCCATGATCTCAGATTTCCGAAACTGCAAATCGGACAACCACCGAGTACCGCAAGCTTAAAATCCAACATGGCCGCCCCGTGCATCAACAGTAGTGAAAGCTGTAGTAACATACAGTTATAAGCTCTTGTTAGTGAGACACTGTCTTATTTGTGTCTCACTAAATCAATCGTACACACAGTCCTGTCCATCTTCTATCCGTGGACATGTTGTCATACACAAAAAACAGCATATTACGTTGTTATAAACTGGCATTTGCTATGGCTAACCTGCCAAGAGCTAATGAAAACAATGAATATCCAACGTTTAATTCCTACCTGCCGAAGCGGTTGGCCATGACGCCCACGCTGAAGGAGCCCACCATGCCGCCGACACTGAAGATGGCGACGGCGATGCTCCAGACGATGGTGCACACCCCCGGGCTGATGGGCTTGCCATACCGCTCAACCCAGGTATCGTTGAAGAAAGACCGCAGTTTCTGATGGCAGGGAAGAGACACATAATTGGACATCACCAACAATACATCCTGCCTGTATTTAAAGTTAGAAATACACTGATATAATGGGAATAGTTTCAGTAATGGTCAGCTAAAGGCATTTTCTGGGAAGATTGAGACAAGTAGAGAGCTAAAGCCAGAGGTTGATTAGCGTAGCTTAGCATACAGACTGAAAGTAGGGGGAAACAGCTAGCTTGGTCAAGTCAAGAGATTAAAAATGGGTAGTCTCGCTTTGCCAGGCCTTCCTCCACAACAGTGCAAAGGAGGGTCTGGCTGGTCCACACAGCATTCTGGGATGGGAGAAAATGTGCTCTGGTTTACTGGTATTTCTTTAAACAAATCACAGTTGTCATGGGCGGTGCTAAGAACCGGACGGAGCCGCCGTGCCTCGGTAAGGAACTTGTTTTTAATGGAAAAGAGGGACAGCCGAGAGAATTTCCAGAGGCAACGGAGCAATCCCGGAAGTGTAATGTCGTGGATGATTAAGGAACTCGTTTTTGATGTGGTGGATATAGACGATGGAGTCTCAGATCTTGGTAACGAACCCACTGGGATGTTACCAGCTGATCACCAACCTGCTCGGGCGCGTTGATGACTCCCGTGTTGTAACCAAACTGCAACGAGCCGATGACGGCGGTGCCGAGAGAGAACAGGAGATAACCTGTCACCTGCTTTTGCTGCAGTGAGAAAGAACGGCGAGAAAAAGAGGAGAAAATACCACAAAGAAGAGGAAAAGAAGGATGTGGAAATAAATGGAAGGGTGAAGGAAGGAAACAACAAGAGACCGAGAGAGAGAGAGAGAGAGAGAAAAAATTAACATGAAATCTGAGCTCATAATGAGATTTCCAGTAATTACAGCGGCTATAGTGATGCAATAAAACTGCGATGTTGATGGCAGACAGGTCAGTGACGCATACGTGTAATTATACCAATGTCAGCTATCAGTGAACAGTAAAATCAAGTTTAGAGTACACATAACTACACCACACATGCAGCCACACAAACTCACTCATCATAATTGTCCTGAAATCAATACAACAACATATAATTCATGTAAACATCAGAGTATGTAGAAAAAAACATATTTAAAACCTGAAATGTACATTATAATGTACTATATTTGTATGAACTCTCGGAGGCCCTACAAATTAAGTTATATCAACTATTTCTGTGATAATTTTTTTGTTTTGTTTTTCTTTCTTAAACACAATCAGATAAATGCAGACGAAATTCAATACTGAAGCCATCCAACTGTACCGCGTCTGAGCCAGATGGCTCCCATGATGCCATCATTTCATCTCGGTAATGAAATCAGAGGCAGCATTAAAGGAGCCGTCACTGGCGCCATGACGACCAAATGTTATAAAGCCTCCACTCATGAAGGAAATAACAATAAGTCTGTGACATTTAAAAAAAATAACAAATCTCCTTATTCATCTCTGATGATGTCTTCTAGTTGAAACGCGTTTGTTTTTCGCCTTCACTGAATGAGAAGATCTCTTTGGTTTGTTTTTGTCCCCAGAAACACCGTAACTACGATTTGGGAGTTGGCTATTTTCACTATTTATCAGTTTCTTATTTCTCTATTCATTTGTTAACAGCTACGACAATGACGCTGGTATTGTTTTCACCTGAGTCTGTGCGTGTGTCTGAGTCTGTGCGTGTGTGTGTGTGTCTGTGAATGTGCGTTTGTGTGTGTATGTGTGTGTCATCATAGCAAAATATGGTGCTGGACACACCTACTTTATTGGGAACTACCACAGAGTCAGTTTAAATTATTTTGCTATCGCGTTATATGTCTGTCTGTCTGTCTGTCTGTCTGTCTGTCTGTGTGTTTGTATGTTTGTGTCTGTGTGTTTGTCTGTTTGTGTCTGTCTGTTTGTATGTTTGTGTCTATCTGTCTGTGTGTTTGTCTGTTTTTGTACGTCTTGTCTGTCTGTCTGTTTGTATGTTTGTGTCTGTCTGTCTGTGCGTGTGTGTGTTAGTGTGTGTCTGTCTGTGTGTTTCTGTATGTCTATCTGTCTGTCTGTCTGTCTGTCTGTTTGTATGTTTGTTTCTGTATGTCTGTGTGTTTGTGTCTGTCTGTCTGTGCGTGTGTGTGTTAGTGTGTGTATGTCTGTGTGTGTGTGTTTGTTAATGTGTCATCTGTCTGTCTGTTTTGTCACCGCAACAGCAGTCATCAAACCTCACAGGTGTGTAGTTGAGATAAAAAATAAAGGCAGAGTTTGACAGATGGGTGTGGTCTCATCCTGTTCAAGGTCATGAGGAGCTGTCTTTCCCAGCATGCAACGGGCGGGATGCGGGGTACACTCAGGGGGCATCAAAACGTTTTCAGAACAAGTGTTGCTACTATCCAGCAATGAGAGGTAAATAAACCTCGAAGATTATTTAACATTTTCACGACTGATCCCACATGTTAACTTCCTGGCCGGTCATGCCGGGTCCCAGAAGCAGAAATAAGGCCACTGTGTCTTTGTTTCTGACGACGTCTCCAACTCAGCAGTCAGTAATAAAGAGACTCGCTGCTGACGCGGCAGAATGTGCGGCTGTTATATGAGACGGTGTGGACCTGGAGGGGACTCAGGTGATCCGCCGCCCTTGGTCCAAAAACATCCGAGCGAGGTCAGGTAATATAAGCATAGACTGCACTTCTCAGGGTTCGTTGTAGTCAGATGGGCGTTGGCCACACAGGACCAATCAGACGAAGGGAGAGAGAAATATGTATGCAAAATGATCTGAAGGGCAAAGTGGAATTATTCAAAAGAGCAATTTGAAACAGCTGAGAAGCTTAGATTGATTTATCTTACATTGTTCAGTCTATGAATGAAGTGAATGGCCCCAGTTCAGGCCCGGGATCAGCCGCTAAAAACACCTTTCGGAATAAGGAAATAAAACTATGTAAGCAAGAAGATAGAAGCAATATGGAAACACTTTATTCTCAGTGACTCTGGTTGTGAAATTGGCCCTTTTAATATCTCTACAAACGTCTCAGAAAGCTGCTGCTTAAGCCTTGAGTTGAACCAACGAGCCATGAGATGCATCACGCCGCCTTTTAAGTAAGTGACAATCCACGAGGAGGCGTCCTGATGTGTAACAGTAACAGATGAGGAGGAGGGAGAAACTGCATTTTTCACCACTGACAAGTTGGTTTATTCTGCAAAATGAAAGGCTGCAGGACAGATGCGCGGCTGGCCTTCTTTCCATTGGACTATTAAAGATATTAGTTTGCTGTGTCTGGTGTTTGCACTTTCTTGATGTTTGGCAGCCAACAAATGCACGTGCACAGCCGTCCATATTTACGACAGCGACATGTGTAAGTGTGTTTAATAGGGCCGGGCAACATGGGGAAAATCAGATATCACTATATTTTTGACCAAATACATCGATGTTGATATTGCGGTGATATTGTAGGTGTGACAATTATTGATTTGACCAAATATTTTCACAATTAGATTTTAGATAAATAATCATCAACAATGTGCATAAAATGACAAAGTGGATAAAGCCAAATAATAGAACAGCTAGAACAGTCTGGTGAGTTAAAAAAATAATATTACTATAGTGTAAAACTAGAAAAAGACCACACTTATGCCATATCCCGTTACTAGCCAAAATCCAAGACAATATCTAGTCTCACGTCTCGATAAATTGATATGATATTGATATATTGCCAAGCTTTAGTATTACACCCTGAAACTATAAAGGCACCGAATCGCAAAGAATACCAATTCTTGCATAATGTTGCATTGAAATAGTTGTAGCTTAGCAGAAGTATTCAGACCGACTTGTAGTTTCTACATCAACAACTTCTTATTATTAACCAGTCTGTTCACAAAACCTCAAAGATTCTTTTGTCAAACAACCGTCCTCCCAGTCCTTTCCCTGGCTGCAGCCAACAACATCCACCGTCTTCTTCTTTAAACCTTGTTTTCAACTTAGGGTGCCCATTAACAACCAGCCAAGGGACTGCCGATGAAAACTAGCTTTTAAGCTAAGTGGGATGCATTTGCAATTGTTTTCCCCCTAGAGAATCTTGATTAGACTAATGCACACTGTCCTCTTAAAAAAGAAAGAATAAGAACAACAATTTACTTGCATTCCCTGAGTGAATGATGCTCTAACTCAGTGAAATAAAGTTTAAATTAATCCCTCTCTTTGGCCAAACAGGTTTCACTGTGGTGCTGCCTCCGTTTCTTTGCATCCATTCCCTGAGGATATAGGTGATATTTATGAGCAATCAATAAAATCAATAAAAGAAAGCCATTACATGTATCAGGGTGTGTTTGCAGACGGACTGTTTTCTCTGCTCTTGTTGAGTTTCTCAGTGTCTAAAATGAAGAGCAAATAGAGACTTTGGTATTTAAAGGTGCTCTAAGCGATGTCCCGTGTTTTTAAGGCAGCAAGATTTTTTGTCACATACAGCAAACATGTCCACATTATCCGCTAGCTGCCTGTCCCCTGAACACAAAAAACGCAAAAGACGTGGTTTCTGCAGACAGCCCAGGGTCTACAAACACCAACAGCAAAAAAAACTGCCCCAACCTGCATCCCCAAACATAACAAACAGAGCTCCAGCGTTCCAGCCAATAACAATGGGGGACAATGGGGGGTTAGTGCGTGGAAGGGAGGGGGAGAGGACGGGATGAGAGAGGAGGGAGGGGCGAGCTAGCCTCCGTTTTGTTCGACAATACTTTGAACGTCAATAAGAAGTGACATCACCCAACATCGCTTAGAGTAGAAGTACACCTTTAGTAGTATTACATTTTCTCATAAATGACTGAATAACATTCAGTAAAAACTATCTATACACTAACTATAATGCCATTTAAAAAAGACTGAATATGCCATACTGGTACTGAAGTTATCTGAAAATACAGATTATGTAGATTCCAATTTTTAATCCCCAGTATGGGTCCAAAGATGCTATGATTTCTATAATTTAACATAATGGCATCTTTCAATATTTGTCACAGTCATACTTCTCATGATGAGTAAAATAAGTGGATTACACCTTTAACTACCGGGCGGAATTAATTAAAGTCAATTTTAAAGAGTTAACTTTTTTCTTCTTCTTTTGGCATTTGGAAAGTAAAATGATTGTTGTAGATGTGGTAAACGTTGAGTTATTGTTTTTTAACATGTAGTAAATTTCTCATATTTGACTTCAACACTTCAACAACACTACACTGTGTGTCTGAAATCATCAACATCATTTAAAATCATTTTTTGTTAAGTCACAGTGACTCGGTAGTGATTATTGGTCGCGTCCCAACACCCAGCGTTTCATAAGACAGGTCATTACGCTCCGAACAGACTTCTGTGCTAGCAGCACATAAACATGCTGAACAGTTGCTGCGTTACCATGGTAACCAGTTTCATGATGAATGTGTGCAAAACAAATCCAACCTGTTACCTCATGTGTGACAAAAAAAAACAACCAAAAAGATATATTTTTTTCTTGCTGTCTGCACAAAACAAATTAAAACCGTAACAAACCTGTTTCAAGAACAGTTACCGTACAGAAGATTCAGATGACTCGCATTGATCTTATCAGCGTTCATTTGGCCTCATTTAAGGTCTCTCTCTCCCTAACTCCCTTCCTCCATCCAACCGGGAGCACCCATATCGCTCCCTCGCACCCTCCCTCCTTTCTACGTCTCCATGGCAATGGCATGGAGATGTCACTTCTATTGACACAGGCTGAAAGTATCCAACCACACACACAAACACACACCCACACACACACACACACACGCGCACAGACACACACGCACACACACGCACACGCACACGCACACACACGCACACACACACACACACGCACACACGCACACACACACGCACAGACACACAGACACACACACACACACACACACACACACACACACACACACACACACACACACACACACACACACACACAACCCCCCACCGCTGTTGGTGTGGATTTGGTTTGTGTTGGTTTTCTTGCCTGCACACACACACACACACACACACCCACACACACACACACACACACACACACACACGCGCACACACACACACACACACACGTGCTCTCTACCAGGTGAGCTACCCAGGCGCCCCACTAATTGCGGTTAATGGAGCTAACATAAACTTAGCATCAGTCTTTGCTCTTGATTGTTTTACAGACTGAACTGGACTTTTAAATCATCGCTAACATCACATTTCAGTCACATTTTGAGTAAAAAAGGCTAAAAGGTTTAATAATCTCATAAAACATTGTTCTACTTTGTACAACCAAAGATTTTACAAACAACACTAATTCTTCAGCCACCCTCCAGAGATGTTTGTCCTGATGTCTCCATCTGTAACCTCATCTACTTTTTCTTTATATATAATCCTAATTTTCTTCTGCTAATCATACTGAAATCAAGATATCTTTTGCAAGAGAGACCTGTGTCTCTGAAACAAACATAACCACTCAAATAAAGGCACCTGTACATGAGACAACCTGAGGCATCACTAACCAGATTTATCATATCTCTCATCTATTCTACTTCTGATTTGATTTTCTACAGTTCTTTTTTAGCAAACCCCAGAGGAAGGGTGTGGACATGTTGCATTCGTCTGGTGGCTAACATACGTGCAAAACACAAGTGTGTGTTTTCAGTAGTGAAGAGGCGTCTTGTAGCTGCATTGCATTCTGGTCTATTTTCTGCTACAGCAATTTTAGAAACAACAGCCTAAGTCCTTCCGCATAATGCGTTTAACTCGAATTGCAATCTATGTTTTGGAGAAGAAATGCTAGTTTTGAGCCAATATTTTCTTCCAACTTCCAACATGACTTCACTAACTTCGATTGCCATTTTAAAACAAACATAATCTTAAATCTAAGTCTCCATCACAAAGGACCCGTTTTCAAAAAATAGACAATAAAAAATGAAATGAATCTCTTCCGTCTCTTGTTGTGAGGACATTTGTTTCCTCCTCAAAAACACAACACAAAAGACACACACACTTCTGTTTCTCAGTTAGTCGATCGATAATACTGAACACAAACCTACGCACAATATCAAAAAAGCAAGCATGCATACTTTAAGCCCCCCCACCCTCATCACAAAACATAAAGGCCACAGCCCATGCACGATGTGTCCCCCATGGACACTATACACACATCTGCAGTGTCCCTGGATGACTCATGACTTAGTTATGACGGCACATTCAGGCTCCTACCACACAGCTCTGCTTAGACACTCACTTTATATATAGAAACACTCCCTACACATGCATCACTACTCCACTGGTCTCTGAGTTGGAAAGACATCATTTTAATCCTTGTTCTACTGTGCATATCATCATCTTGGACAATCACGACTGGGGAAACACTGAATTATGTAACTAGAAATACAACAAATCTGAGAATTTACAGTACTTTAATTACTAATAAGGTTTAACAAATGAAATTGGATTTGGGAAAAGCTGACATTTCCAAAATGCTGTATCAATAACTTTTGAAAATGAGAGATTTAGCCTATGCAATTTTGACTAATGGCTTACAAGCAATGCTTTTTTCTGAATGATCTCGAGACTGTGTGTGATGTCCCTAGAGCAGAACTCAGATTAACAAAAATAGTTATTTTGAGAGGTGCAGGGATAAAAAAGAGGGCTAAAACCGGAGCTAAGAAGAAAGAAACACTTGCCTGGCCTTCCATCTTCTGATGTCTAGCTGGATGAAATTTCTTTTTCTCCAAGTGAAGGATGCAGAGAGGAGGAGATCTTCAGGTGGGGGGGGGGAAAGCTGTGCAGACCTCGCCCGCCGGCGCTGTGAGCTGCAGGGAAAGAAACACACCCCTTTAGGCGCTGTCCGTGGTACCAGGCTGGTCCGGCAGGGAGGACACGACCGCGTCCCCGTCCCGTCCCCTTCACTATGACCACCACACACATTCACTAATTCACACAGGAAGATACAGGCTACAGTACATGAGATAAAATGGAGATGAGTATTTGTCCGGTGACCTCTTTCTGTCTCTGTAACGTCGGTCAAGCTAGAGCTAGCAGTAGGTGGTGCACAAAAACCCGAATCCGTGCAAAAGCAGCCCAATTAGGACAGTGAAAGGTCTCCCACCTGTCGTGTGTACCGGCCCGGACAACGAGAACCCTCGAGGAGCTGTAGGAGTCGTTTATCTGCTGTTTAACAGCCGCTACCTCCCTCCTTTAAGCTTGGTATTCGTCTCGTATAGGAGCTCCGAGGTGAACCGCACGTAGGCGCACGCAGATGTTTTTATTATTTCTTTTCGTCTACTCCATCAACCTATGAAACACTGGCATGCTGGGATGCCGTGACGTAGCCACGCCCCCCCGCTTCTACGTGCAGATATCCGTGACTCTTGTGCATCGTCACCGCATCCCGCGAGGCGAGGCGAGGCGTCAATGTCCTATTATGGTTGCAGCCTCTTTATTTTTTTTCATTCGGTCACTTCAGCTTAGTGGACGCAAAGCGTGAGCGCATGCGCGGTAGGTTGGGTCCTGAGGGGATACTTATTGCGACCCTCCTCTGCTCCATCCCTCGTGCTCTAGTGTCCCACTCGCCTTCCCATGATGCCTCTCGCGGGCGACCTTGACAGTAGCTGCTGGGTGACTGATGCTGCGGATGCTGATGCAACGCGGTCCGTTACTGAGGCAACGTGTCAGAAGATGCTCCAGCTGTAGAAATGATTACTTTTGTAAACCTGTTTTTTTTCTGTATTTGCAGACACTGATAGTTTGAGGCAACTGTCCATACGAATGTGACATAAACCCAACTACAGTGGCTGGAATAAGTTTACACAGCCATGCTAAAGTTGATTAAAAAGAGGAATAAAATCCCATCTTTTGGAAATGCCTTAATTCAAAATGTTTTGGAAAATCCAACCTTTTAAGGACAAAAGCCATGGGAACTTTATCAGGATGCATAGTATCCTGATCCATTAAATAACTGGCATTTTAAAATAAAAATGTGCCTGCCTCGATGGGAATTCGACATAGGGGTGTGTGTATACTTATCCCTCTGTATTTTAAGGAAGAACATTTATTTATTTATTTACGACATTATTCATTGACAATGAAAATTGGGGTGTTAAAAAGGTTGGAGTTTCCTATTTTTTTTAATTAAGGCATTACTATTTTTTGTATTCCTCTTTTTAATCAACTTTAGCGTGGGTGTGTAAACGTATTCAAGCCACTGTATATCAAATGATGCGCACACTGCAGGTCTCCCAGTCTTATGATCTGCTCGTGACACAGAGATCAGGTTCTTATCCAAACAGCTGCTTTTCTTCTGCTTTTTACACCGGTTAGATGCTAAACTGCATTTAACTGTCTCAGTACATGCACAATAAAGCTGAATCTAATCTACATTGTTACAGAGATGGTGTCCTAGCTTTGGGTTAAGGTTTCAACCGTCTTAACCTGGAAAGCATCATTGATTATGTCACAACCTAGTGCGGGCTGTGGTGGTGGGGGGGGAGGGGGGGGGGGCGGGCAAGCCTGATCCAGAATATCTCAATGAGGGAGAGAGAATCCATGTTTCCAGCAAAAGACTAACATGTTAACTAAATATAAATTATTAAAAGTTTAAAGGTGCTTGATTGTCACATACTGTACATATATACATATATATGTATATATATATATACAGTATACACATGTAGCAAAATTCATTCTCTGCATCTGAGCCTTATCTCCAGGGAGCAATGGGCAGCCAACTACAGCGCATGTTTTAATACTACATGTTTTTCCAATGGTGATGGTGATGATGATGGGAAACCAGAGCACCCGGAGGACACCCTTGGGGAGAACCCACTCCCCCCAGGAAGACCTACACCCTTCCTGCTGTGAGGCCTCAGTGCTAACCATTGGGCCGTCGTGCTCGCTTGCACCAAATGTGTCTAAAATGGGACATTTCCTTCATACAGCACCGGTCGAGAGCTTGGACACACTCAAGCGAATGAAACAGCGAGTCCAATCCTTTGACTGGCACTGTACAAGTTCTGTTTCACCACGTTGTACTTCTGTACTTCTGTAAAAATCGTCTATATTAAATCTGTTCTCAAACTACAGGGAAAAAGGGTCTTGTGTGTACGGCACATTTTGACATCTGATGAAACCTCAGAAATCTGATGTGATTTTTTTTTAAAGCTACATAATTGAAATTGACTTGATAAACATCTTTTATTTCTCCTTTATGCCCATGTTTGCCATCTTCCATCTCTCATTTCTGGGGTCTAAAAAGCAAAATCTGTCCAAGATTTTTCACTTTCTTTTTACCCTTCGACAAATTTACAATACACATTAAGATTAAATAAACATTAAAACAAATAAATCAAAAATTATTTCTTCTTACCTGTGCGCCTCGCTGATTCCTCTCCTGCTTTACCATTTCAGAAATGCCATGACTCGATTCAACCCTATCCCATACATCTTCTTTAGGGTGTTTTATATTGTGGCAGACTGCCAGTGTTATATAAAATACATGAATATTTAATATCTTTAAAGACCTATTACGTGTTACACTGCTGTCATGTGTCAAAAGAAAAGCTTCCGGAGATCCATCTCTCGTTGGTAATAGATTCTATGCACATATTCTAGGCTTGTTTTCAGTCATGTTTACGGCTGATTTAAACGGTCTCCGCACCACTTTGAATAGGGAATTCATATCAAATACAAAACATCACAACTACAGCAAGGTTCACAGTAACATTGTAGAATTTATTTAGTTGATTCTGTACAGAAAGAGCAGATGTTTCACATTAGGATACCGAGATTCAGAGAGAGGAATGTGGCCGTTCAGATCTTCCCGGGAAAAGATCCCGCCTCCAACTGCTCGTCCCATTTCTGAACCTGCAGCAGGGACAGTCAGAAAGAAAGAGACACTCAACAA
Organism: Etheostoma cragini; assembly: GCF_013103735.1. Taxonomy (NCBI): domain Eukaryota; kingdom Metazoa; phylum Chordata; class Actinopteri; order Perciformes; family Percidae; genus Etheostoma; species Etheostoma cragini. The sequence continues at coordinate 22,673,505 of NC_048420.1, read as the reverse complement.
AAGGACAAAAATATCGTGCTTAAGGTAAAAATTGTGCATTTTTGATAATATCTTAATGCCCAAAACATTTCTACTTTCTAATATGCAGCTTATAGAATGTAAAAAGAGACATCTGTGTAGTTATGGGTGATGATTACAGCAGTTGTTAAAGCTATAGTGTGTAGTTTTGGTTGCCCCCATGAGGACTTCTAAGTAACGACAGCAGCACTGTTGTTAAAGCCACATGATACAAGCCTCCCGTGATCATGCACCACCCCCACCCCTCCTCCACGCAGTTACTTGTAGACACGGAGGACACTGAGGATTAAAAACAGACTCTTCACAAGAAATCATTATCTTCACTCGGGTTTCTGCGCGAAAGTTGCCAGACGGCACAATCTTCTGAGTTTCTGAGGAAACCATTTTTGTAAAATACAAAATACAGAGAGAGCTGATGGTCTTAGTTAGCTTGGTATCAACTCATTTGGACGTTTGTTACTATAAAAAAATGTACGCACTAAAGCTTTAAAATGATGAAAACAGTCTAAGTCGGGATTTGGTGTGACGTACCCAGCTCATGGGGCAGAGGCTCTTGTAGACCCTCTGGTACCAATCACAGGGAGCCGTGTCCTGGTCTTTGGCAGACAGAGCTTTGTTACATCTGTGGAAATCTGCAGAGAACACAGAGCAGAAGAAGAAATGTCAGAGCAGGAAGTAAACAGCCAGCAGGGATACCGGACAAGGCTGCTAACCAGAGGCTTAAAGTCTGAAGAATCAACGCTTTCTAGAACTTAAATACTATGAGTGTTTGATTCAATATTAAATATATTCAGTCAGTTGTACTAGCTACTTTTACTTTGAAAATCAGCAGGGGAGCATTACAGTGCCGATCCACTTTTGCGACCCGGCTGAAGCGTGGTGTCATGACGTAATACATCAGTGGTTCAATCATAATTACACACAGTCTACAATATCATCTCACCTTGTCATGGTCACTGCATTTCTGTGAGTGATTTATAATCTTATGTACAGTATGTGTGATATATGTGTGTATATGTGTTCTGGTTGTCTTGCTACTGGATGCCTAACATTTCCGTTGGGATGGATAAAGTATCTCTCTCTCTCTCTCTCTCCCCATCTATCCATCCATCTTGACTGACAGCTGATTGGACGAGCGCGTCACGTGGGTTTGGCTACTCTCGAATTTTTAAACAACAGTACTGGCGGCCCATTCGGAATCCGATCTCATATTTTACAAAAAGAGTTCAATAGAAACCCATTTCTGAAAACCTTTCAAGCGAGAAACAGGCCCTGCAGCTGCTGAATCTGTCTTCACTTCAGATCGACAAAATTGGACAAACGTTAAGAATGAAGCTTCCGACTATTCAGTTCAGCTGTGGAAATGAAGCTGAAACACAGCCAATACTAGATCTTCAAAACCAGAGCGGTGAGAAGAATCCTGCTCCTGATGAAACAGGGAAACTAACTGTACACACTCGGAGGAAGGCTGAGACACAAACTGAATGGTAGTAACCCCTCTTCAATCGGCTGCTGTCAACATTACACTGACCTTCGATAAAAGCAGGACATGTTTAAATGTTCTCAGTCTTGTTCTTTGTGTTTCCATTTAAAATAACGGAGAGTTGCACCAGGACTGGTACGCAGCTTTGATTTCGGTTCTGAAATCGGACATTTATACTGTGAAATGTGAAATGTGTTGGTGGGTGTTCAGCAGGGTTTATACCGGTTGTAAAGTCTCTTTGACACATTACTTTGACAGAAAGTAAGATTATTTTGAAGGGAAAGATACACACGGATATATCAAATGACAAGGTAGAAAAATGAATCAAATGAATTTTGGGACGTAGATAAAATACCGGGGTCCCTATGACGTTTCAGCACCTTATTATCTCTAACCCCAACCGGTCGTCAGACACCGCCTACCAAGAGCCTGGGTCTGGGTCTGGGTCTGGGTCTGTCCCAGGTTTCTTCCCAAATGGGAGTTTCCCTCACCACTGTGGCCCTGTTGCTTGCTCTGGAGGGAACTACTAGACCTCCTGGGTCCTTGTAAATTATAGAGTGTGGTCTAGACCCCCTCTATCTGTAAAGGGTCTCGAGATAACTCTTGTTATGAATTGATACTATAAATAAAATTGAATTGAAGTCCAGTGGGATGATATTTGTTCTCAGCGTTAGTACACGTAGGGCTGGGTCATATGGAGATAGTCAGAAGAGAAGTCAAATATCACGATATTTTTGACCAAATACCTCGATGTCAATACTGCAACGGTATTGTAGGGTTGACTATTGGTGCTTTCACTAAATATTTACATAATGAGATTTTTGATAAATAATCATCAGTAATGTGGATATAATGACTAAGTGGGTAAAGGTAAATATTAGAACAGTTACAACAGTCTGGTGAGTTCAGAATATAATAATAGATAATGCTTAAAATACTAAAGGGGGTGAATAACTAGACCAACAGTCTGTCAAACATGTAGAAATGAAACTTATCCTTGTTATGATCGTTGTTGTTACTAACGCATTACATTTAGATATTTATGCCGTAATGTAATGTCCAGTATTGCATATTTTTTCATATTCAGTTCACTGTCACGGAAGAGTAAAGAAACTAGAATATTTTCACATTTAAGGAGCTGGAATCAGAGAATTTCTAAATTGGCTAAAACCAATTATCCAAATAGTTGCAGATTAATTTAATAGTTGACAACTAATGGATTAATATTTGCACTTCTGACACAAGACAACATGCAGATACTGTCCATTCTACATGAGTAGCTCTAGAAACCTGAAGAAACACGACCTGGGGGATTGCATCAATCTTTAACAGAGCTAAGACGGGGAACCAAATTGGTTGTCGTGGTTACCCAGATAGTTCTGGAAACAGTTGCGGGTCTGGTTGGTGTTGGGGAAGCGGGCGTCGAATGGAGCCGTCCTGTAGTTCTTGATCTTCTCGTCGATCTGGTCCGACATCTTCAAGCTGCTGGACTTCTGCAGAGGACCAATCCAAATCCAGATTTAGTTATGGAGAACGTTTAAAAACAACAACAGCTGACCAAAGTGCGGTGCAATCAGAAAAACATAGAAAGAACACAATGAACGCAAAACAACAAAAGGACACGAGTTTAACAGCAAAATGATCGTAATATCAAAAGGAAACTATTAAAATGTGTGAAAAGCCTGAGGATAAAACCATGTTTTTAGACAGGATTTAACAACAGGCCGTGCAGGATCCAGACTGATATGTAGAGGGAACTGATCCCAGAGTCAGGGTCTACTAGTGCAAAGGCGCGGTCTCCCCTGCTCTAGGGTTGCCCAATATTGGCAAAATGTAACATTGCCAAATTGAGCATGAATACTGCAATGTCGATATTTATGCTGATATTCTTAAACATATATAAAAAACACAAAAGTTACGGGAAAACAATCAAAATACATTCATAGACTATCAAAACAGGTTTTCAACAGGCGTACAACACAAGGGTCCATTTAAACTGACAGTAGGACGTGACTAAATAAATAAAGATTGTTTTCGGGGATATTACTATGGATTCATCGTGCAGTATCTTGTGGTTTTTGAGGTGATAAAAAAACAGGTTGGTTGAAGTCCTGGCCTGTGAAATATGCGCGCTCTAAATTGATCACAACACTAATACTTTATCCCTTTAACACTGGACTCAACACTGACACTTATATATAATATATATAATAATTGATGGTCTTTTTTGTCTTTATTTGACAAATGTTCTTATTGTTATTGTTATTGTTATTACTGTTATTTTGTTGTCTTTATACTGTTTTTTTAATCTATGCTTGAATTTGCAATTTCCTCGCGGGAGTCATCCCAAAAGGGTTAATAAAGAGAAGTCTATGTGGGGCATGTGGTGTCAATAGGTCAGAGAGAGAGAGGTTGGAGCTAGCCCAGTAAGTGCTTTGTATGTAAACAATACTTTAATCTTTAATCTTAAAATCACTTCTGAAACGTACAGGAAGCCAGTGAAGGAAGGAAAATATGAGGGGGAAGAGATCTCACCTCGTCAAAAGATGAGGCGTTGACCAACAGCAGGGTTCAACATGTAAAAAGTACGTTTAAATTCTACCAGCCACTCAACAGATTTTCCCTGTCTCTTAGGCTGGTGAGTGAAGCTAATCTACCAGCCAATGGCCTATTTCACCAGCATTTGACAGGTGGATGGTGCTAATTTTGACCCCTGACTAACAGGGTGTGAGCCACTGAGATCATAATGATACAGTAGAAAGACAGTGGACCACATTTATTTGACATAACAAAAATAAGACAGTGAGTCTGCAGAACAAGAGAGGGCATGTCTCCCCCCCCCCCCCCCCCCCCCCCCGAAACACACTGTCAAGAGCTGAGGATAGCACTGAGCACCATTTGGTAACCTTCTTCATTTGCCAATTTTAAGCACGTCTTGGTTAGAACTGTGTCGGGTGCCGAATTTACCAGATGACTCCACTAACTAGTAAGCTACCTTTAATTATGCTCTAGGGGGTATGCATTTAGCACAAACTCAGGATATGTTAAAAACACTCGAAAAACAAATGGAGTTCCGCTGTAATGCGAAGCATGTTTGGCTAACCTTAGCCTTGAGTCTGTAGCTATTCAGTGACAGCAACTATGTAAGCTAACAATAATAACCGAGAATAATAACCTCAATGCTGGCTCAGAAACAACTAGTATTAAAATAACAACAAGCGTTAGCAATCATTTTAACTGACGTTAACCTTTAGCTAGAGGTAAATTAAGGCAAATTAACGTTAAGCCTGGTCTGGTGTCACTGAACGTTTGCTAATAATTTACTGTTACATTTAACTCGTTTGCCAGAGATAAACATACATGACTGAAGATAAATACTTCCAAAACAATAACTACCAACGTACTGACGAAGCAGAAAGTACCTTAATCTTAAGAAAAGACAGTTTACCTTCCACAGAGAAATTCCGCTATGATCGCTGTGTCCTTTGCGTCTGAAGGGCTGCTCACTCGCAGGGCATGCCGGGAAACATGGATGACGCGTGTTTGATTGATAAGAACACAGCAGCGCCCCCTAGTGGACACTTTGTGGAGGTACAATTGGAAACAGCAGCCAAGGATTGTTGTTTTTTTATTTTTTATTTTTTTAACTTTACAAACATGTTAAATGTTTATTGAACAATTTGGCATCAGTATAAAGTAATACAAAAAATATATATATATGCATATAACAAATACAATAAATAATAAATTTCCATTTCTAACAGCAGCCAAGGATGATCATAGACGGTTATAGAAATGATGAGGATCATAATCGTGATGGTGAATGTTGCCCAATGCAAATTATTTAAATTAGAAAAATCTTAATGCAGGGTCCACTAAAGACAATTGACTGTAAAAAGCTAAGAAGTGGACCTGGTGTTGACATTATTGTTATGTATGTTTTCATATTCCTGTATAATCAAGATAAATGTCACCTGTAATGTCTTACATCACCTCAACACTTATATTGCCTGTATATCATTATTTACATTTTTAAAAGACTTTTTTTTTTTACAAAAATGTAGTCTGGACTTTTATCTGGTTGTATTATTGTTTCTTTTTAAATGCTAAATTTTTATTTAGAGCTCCTTCCTTTCCTCTCCTTGTGTTTCCTCTCCTCTCTTCTTCCTTTCCTCTCCTCTCCCCTCCCCTCCTCTCCTCTCCTCTCCTCTCCTCTCCTCTCTTCTCTTCTCCTCTCCTCGTGTTTCCTCTCCTCCTCTCCTCGTGTTTCCTCTCCTCTCTTCTCCTCTCCCCTCCTCTCCTCTCCTCTCCTCGTGTTTCCTCTCCTCCT
>NC_048420.1:22661120-22667582 GCF_013103735.1 Etheostoma cragini | reverse complement strand
CTCTCCTCTCCCCTTCCCTCCTCTCCTCTCCTCGTGTTTCCTCTCCTCTCCTCTCTTCTCCTCTCCTCTCCTCCTCTCCTATCCCCTCCCCTCCTCTCACTGCAGCGTAGCTCGCCTCCTCTCACAGATCCTCTTCAGCAGGTTGGAGCACCTGTAGGTGAACCAGCTCTTCCTGTAGTTGTCTCCGGGTGTGAGACGCCCACACAGCTCCCTGCTGTCCGTCCTGTCGGGCTCGCGCTCCCAGAACCTGCAGGGGAGACGCGAGCATGGATGAAAAAACGAAACGTAGGCTTTACTGTAATCAAATACCATGGCAACCGCTCTTCCTCCATTATGAAAATGTATCCTGAAATTAAAACCGCTGCCCACCCTCCCCTGGTTCAGACAAACGAAATCACAGCATTATGCAAAGTGAGAGGAGACTGTCGCTTTAAGTTCATAATTAAAATAGAAGATAAACCCCCCCCAAAGAAGACGTTAGCTTTAGCCTTTTAAATTGCATTTGATTTAATTACATTTTAAATATAGTGTCAAATCATAACAGACGTTGTCTCAGGACACTTTACAGATAAAGTTGGTCTATTATTTACCACCAAATAATGTTTAAAAAATAATATCAAAACAAATAAACTGAACACAGTCCCATTGAATATGTGCTACTGGGTTGTTTCTTATTAAAAATACATTTTTCTTGCTGTTGCTTCGTATTTCGATGTCTTCGTCGTGTTTTTTTACTGTTATGGTTTCCTTCAATGTCTGAATGTCTTCAATGTTCTTATTAAAAAAACAAATATTTTTATATGTAAATCATGAGGAACGTCTGTCGTACGCCTGGACAGACTCAGTAGATTTTCTTAATCATAAACATCTTCACTCGTGACTCTAAAGCTACAGGAAGGGAAATCAGTGTCTGGTGGTTCGTCGGCTCAGGAGCCTCGTTCGTCCCGGTACACCACCCCCCCCCCCCCCCCCCCCCCCCCCCCCCCCCCCCCCCCCCCCCCCCCCCCCCCCCCCCGGCATCACTCACCCGGGGCCCTGCTCCACCGGGGAGCCGTTGCTCCACTGCCAGCCCCCGCCATCCCCCCTCGTCCTCAGGCCCAGCCAGTACGAGTCCCCCTGGCTCAGACTCTGGGCCTTCTGCCACAGAAACAACTGAGAAGAAATAGAAGAGACAGATGAGAGACAGATGATGAGACAACTAATAAAAACAGGTTTTCAACAGGCGTACAACACAAGGGTTCATTTAAACTGACAGTAGGACCCTGAATAAATAAATAAAGATTGTTTTCGGGGGGATATTACTATGGATTCATCGTGCGGTGTCTTGTTGGTTTGGAGGTGAGAAAACAGGTTGGTTGAAGTCCTGGCCTGTGAAATATGCGGGCTCTAAATTGATCACAACACGAATACTTTATCCCTTTAACACTGGACTCAACACTGACACTTATATATAATATATATAATAATTTATGGTCTTTTTTGTCTTTATTTGACAAATGTTATTATTGTTATTATTATTGTTATTACTGTTATTTTGTTGTCTTTATACTGTTTTTTTAATCTATATTTTTCTTGCTACAACTAATGCTGGAATTTTCCATTTCCTTGCGGGAGTCATCCCAAAAGGAGGTGATGAGATCTCACCTACATGCTCCTGTCAAAAGATGAGCTGCTGACCAACAGCAGGGTTCAAAATCCATTTAATTTGGGTTGATATGGGTTTCTCAATGACTAAAACCCTGAACCCTTTTGTCTGAACCAAATGCTCGGCTGCCTGAACCCACTGATCACTCAATCCCTCTTTTTGCAAAACCATAAGCACCTTTCACCGGTTTTCTTTCAACTTGCCAACACATTTTCATTTTGATGCACCCGTGCTGCGTAATGGTGAGCACAGGTGACGAAAGCACAGATTGAACTGTTTCGAGGTGAAAGTTTTTGTTTTGCAAGAAGAGTTAAGGGTTTTGTGACTGTAGCTTGAAAATTGGGATTTGTGTTCACAGTTCAGAGAAAAGGAGAGCAGCTTTCAATAAATGTGTCTTAGCAAACGAGAAAAACTGGAAATAGTCAGTCTTCTACTTCATTTGGTGCACTGGTGAATTAGAAGATTGAAGATTTATAGTGAATATGTCTTTATTTATGTAAAGGAAAACACTAAATCCACGCGGCGATGATATAAAACTACATCTCGCTGTATCTCTTTCAAACATTCTGCTGTAGATCAACTTTTGTCGTAGTTGTGTTTAACTTTTGTGGCCTGTGTTGAACACGTTGCATCACAAGTGCATCCCTCTGTTAGAGCGAGTGGGAATGTATTCTGATTCAGAGATTTGCTTGAACAGCGATTGATTCGACGAACGGGTCTAGGCCGCTGAGCATGGGGCTCAGAGAAGGGTGTTTAGTGTTTTAGCTATTCAGAAAAATTGTAAAACCCTTATTTTTCCCACCGAGTTTTCTGAAATGTAATGTTTATATATGCAAATCTCTTGTCAAACATGTGCAGATTTGCATATGTTTCCAGAACAGAAATCTGAGCGTTGGATATGTCGAAAAACATTGTGTAAGTGAACATTGGGTAAAGTGTGTTCAGCCCATTGAGATTCAAAATAGTCTTTTGTTGTTAACATGTTAGAGTGAAAGGTTTTCACGGAGGACATTTTGGATCTCTCTTCTCATCCCTCAATAAATCAGAAAACACTGTCAATAGCCATAAAAAATAAAAATTGTTGCCATGTTTGTAAGAATCTTACATTTTGCAAGACATTCCAGTGGAATAAAGTGAATATTAACTACATGAACATGGATCTTCCCCAGATGATTACTTACATTAAGTCATTTATTTCTGTATTACAAGTTTTGGGAAATTTGCAAATAAGGCGTTACCTAATGAGGGAAATTAGGAGACATATACAGCTGAAATAGACAAGTGTAAAATAAACATCTAAATGTATATTTTGGATGTTTTAATCCTCCCAATAGTCTGAAAGAATACATCGTATGGAAGTAATATAGCCCAACATCTCAAAATTGAAAACTATCAATCAAATTAACCCGTTACTTATTTGGGGTTTTGAGAACAATTCTGAAATCCAATTTTACCTCAGAATCTATTAACAAATACAAAGTCTTTTTCTCAATTTCAAACAGTTGAGATAACATAAATGTTTATTGAATGCAATCAGTCTCTACTAGAACACAATTAAAAATGGCAGTGTGGTTCCTTTTATGTCATAAGGTTATGATTCATGTTAAAAATCCACTATGTGATCATTCTTATCTCAGGAAAAACGTAAATGGCCATATCCAGAATAATGTTCTGAATTGAGTCAGGAATACATATTTATCAGAGAAAATAAGGTAAGGCCGTTGATTTTCAGGTAGGAAAAAAAATGTATACTGAACCATTTTTCTTCCTGTAAAATTTTGAAATGGGTCAATTTGAACCGAATACCATACAAGGGTTAAAAAGTGTGATTAAAGACACATGAATGGATTTGAATCATTTTGCAAACTGCTGGACTGTAATAGCTCAGATGTGTTTCAGTAAGATTTCTGCTCAGGTTCAAAATATTCTGCACATTCAAAAACATGTCCCATGTCAACAAATTTGCTTTTAAAAAGTGATGGTGTCCTCATGTCCTCATGACCTCAGTGTGAGTGACACCTATGGACGTAGCAGAAACTGTGTGTGTGTTTGTGTGTGTGTGTGTGTGTGTGTGTACCTGTTCCTCCTCCGTCCTGACCGTGGCCACAGCGCCCCCCAGGGCCATGCAGCGGTACTGGCTGCTGAGCCAGTCCGCCCTGTCCTGACTGAACAGGAAACACTTGTCTCCCTGCAGCGTCCAGCCGGCTGGACACGGTCTGCACGCCCTCTCTGGGTGAAAGACAACCAGGACGCATGAGTTGACTTATCCTTTGATTGAGTTTTAATCTGCCTCAAGCTGCAAATGACCTTTCCACAACAGAAATGTCAAGAGTGGGGACATTTCCAGCTGTGAAAACATCCTCGTCGGGCTGTTTGGTGCCCTTTCATGCATGAAAATAACAAAGTACTCGTTCTAATTCTAAAGTGTCAAAAGAGTCATAATATATTAAAAAAAAGACTAAAATCATGTTCACATGTTTTCCACTGAGTTTTGTTTTGGAGAATAAACTGCTGTACATTAAGCAAAAGTACGACAATCGTGCAAAAAGTTGTCTAATGTCTGTAGTACAACAGTGTTTTAAAAAAAAAATATTTTAGGGGTGAATTGAAATATATTTTGCAATACAATGAATGCTTAAAGTCCAGCACAGTGGACGGTTGTAGTTTCAGGTACAGAAACAAAAGCAGACTTTTGTGTTATCGGATTCCAAAATGAAACACGGTCCTGCTTGAGCTGTCTTTGTGTGCTTTTGCAAATCACTATGCAAATCAGATCTGCTGGCTCAAACGGGATTTTCTACAAATACTTCCTCGTGTTCTAGCTGCACGCCCAAAGTAAACATTGACCAGAAACCCCAAAGGGATTTTCAGATGTGGACATCTTGGTACTTTTACAGAACTTTCTTTCTTTCTTTCTTTCTTTGATGCAGTATAAAGGAGCTAAACCAAGCAGTCCATGAGGTGAAGCAGGTGTGATTGATTGTTGGTTGGTGTAACCTTGCCAGACCCGTCACCACAGCTCTGTGGAGTAAGGTCTGGCCACACCACAGATACATTAAAAATTAAAAAAAAGGTCTTGGGTGGCGCTAAGATCCGGACACAGCGACGGTTGCTCTGCAAACACGTCTTGTTTTGGAGGAACATCTCCACCCCGCAAAAGAAAACGCCACAACCAATGTTAAATGAAATTAACTGTTCACACAATACAGTAACGTGAGCTATATACAGTAAATGAGCTGGATACATGGTTGAACCTCATTTGCTCTCACCAGTGTATCATCGTGTGTACTTTGTCCCCAGTAATCCTCTGTTATAGTCCCAAAACGTCCCAGTTACAGAGTGAATGCCGTAAATGTGTTCTTTGTAAATTTGTGTATTGTTCTTCACAATAAGTCCCTAAAAGCAGGCCTGCCTTGTACAATCCAAATCTTCTTAAAAACTTGCCATTTTCATCATATATATACTGTATATACATAATATATATATATTCAAGCTTGAATGTTGTTGTTTCCCAAAGCAAGCGGACTTTGAGAACGGCAGCACATGGAGAGCAGGAGGTTAGGGATGTCAGGCAATTATCCTGGAAACGGACTGTTGATCCAGACCAGTTGTGGGTCTACGGACACACACATTTTGATGTTAAAGTCAGCCAAATCAACAATGCCAAACACCAAAACTGACATGCATCTTCAAAACAGAAACCAGGTCCCAGGCACCCTTCTGACTAACAGTTAAAAAAGCCTTTATCTAAAGATAGTAAGAACTCACGCGTGGTAGTATGAACAACTTTCTTCAGGATGTATCCATCAGCTTTTTTCCTCTTTAGTAGATTGCAAACACCTGAGCAAGGAGCAGGAAACTCACAAATGCAAAGTACGACCACTAGGAGGCTCCATGTATATTCTGTAGAAACATCCAGGGTTTACATAGTTTGCATCTGTTGCCTGTGAGTTTACAGGTTACTTGTTTTGTGGGACTTTTTTGTTCACTTCCAACGAGGACCTTGTTTAAACATCTGAGGACTCCGGACCTTTTCTCTTCTAACACAAGTTTTTGTGGAAAATTAAATTGTATTTTCTTTTAAACCCCTCATTTATTCAATGGAGTTTCCCTGAGAGGCAGTGACATCTCACAATATAAATGGACTATCTATCTATCTATCTATCTATCTATCTATCTATCTATCTATCTATCTATCTATCTATCTATCTATCTATCTATCTATCTATCTATCTATCTATCTATCTATCTATGTGTCTATCTATCCATCTATCTATCTATCTATCTATCTATCTATCTATCTATCTATCTATCTATCTATCTATCTATCTATCTATCTATCTATCTATCTATCTGTCTGTCTGTCTGTCTGTCTATCTATCTATCTATCTATCTATCTATCTATCTATCTATCTATCCATCGATCCATACATTCTTGTGAGGGCCCCTGTTGACAGTCTGCATCCCCTTTGTAGAACGGAGGACAGGACACCTTTCCTTTACATAAATGTCCTCCCTCCCGAGGTCTAAATCTTGGCTCCTCATCAACCCTGATCCAAAGAGTCCACCCACACAGGACTTACCCCCGGTGGTGGCGTTGCTGACCGGGCAGTACTGGTTCAGAGCGGGATACTGGGAGAACAGGAGGCGGTACGACTGGTTGAGCTTCTCCAGTCTGTGTGTCACATCTCTCAGCTTGGTTTCCTGCAGGGTGGACTGGGACTGGGACACCAAGGTGATCTGAACCACTGGGATATCACACACACACACACACACACACACACACACACACGCACACACACAAACACGCACGCACG
>NC_048420.1:22627272-22661020 GCF_013103735.1 Etheostoma cragini | reverse complement strand
ACACACACGCACACGCACGCACACACACACACACGCACACACACACACACACACACACACACACAGAAAGATGGAAAATTACATACCTAATGTCCCATTACCTGTTACCATGGATACAGGATAATAAAGGATGTATTGGGGAGAAAAAAGAAGACTGACAGAGACAAAAATAACAATAAAAAGAGGACACCATTCAGAAGAATCATAAAGAGTCAATCTTCTCTGTAGAACTTCAAATGAAGACATTCAGGCTAAAATGAGACGTGAAAAGAATGACGTCTCCATTTTTTGGCAAAATGTCAGCTGCTAGCACGACTGTGAAGAACATTCTGAATTTCTTAAAGCACAGAGGATAAAGATGATCTGCTAATGGCTGCTGTGAAGTTTTAGCCTTTTAAAATATTAATATTTAAATATTAACAGTATGTCTGCACCATGTTCAAGATGTCCAAATGCTGCAATCCTACTAACAAACGTTGTATGGTTAGCCAAAGCCTGATATGCAATGTGCAGGGGTGGAGCCAGATGTTGGAAACGTTCGGGGCTCAGCCCAAACTTAGAGGGCAATGCATCTCTTCCCCATCATTAACTACAGCTACATGCATCTTTCTTTATGCCTCTTTCAAGCCATTTCATGAATAATCATTTGGGTAAAACATCCTAATTGTTCTCCAACTGTCGTTACATGCTGAACCCAGAACAAAATCACATGTTGAGGATGACTCATTTTCACTCCTGCAACCTTAAAAGAGACAAAATTGTCTGATGTTACCATCTATAAGGTTATGTAACATACGTATTTTCCGTTCTAGTCAGAGAGACTGAGGAGGAATGACACAAAGCGGAAGATTCACCACAGCACCAAATCTGCATGAATACAGTCACCGACACATGCACTATTTCCTCCTGTTTGAGTGACTTAAACCTGTAAACTGCTGTAATCAGCTGTTTAAGAAAATAATAGATATTTGTAAAAAGATATCCAACTTTGGTAGGAACCAATGGGCATTGGAGCTGAGAGCGACAAGAAGTCCCAAAGTACGGAGAGACATACTTACACAACGTTGGTTTTAGTCTTTTCATTGGATTTGTTGGCAAGACAAATGTAGAAAATGTCAGCCCTAACCTTAACTAATCGTCATTGTATTGTTGGCTACATCCATTTCAGAATTGTATATTATTCACTGTAAATTAAGGAAAATCCTGGATTTTATTTATTACATCATTCTGTAGCTTATGTTTTACTTCTTGTACGGCGTCGGCAGTCTTACGTTCAGTTTATAGGGTTTACATGTAATGAAATGGGCCTTGTCTTGATATCTTTGTGCCAAAGACGAACAATCAGAAACTTTCCACTGATGGATTACTGTTAAAAAGTGAACGTGTCAGGAAGTACTCACAGCAGAGGGTCTGGAGCAGAGTGACGATGATGAGCAGGAAGCACAGCAGAGAGAAGTAATGAGCCAGCTGTCTGTACTGACCCATCCAGCCTGAGAAACAACGACAAAACAACAGGTCACACAGACTGTAGTCTCTCATCGCCGGACCTTTCTCCCCAGGGCTGTGGAGGAGGGTCTGGCTAGTCCACACAGCAAACCAGCATGGGATAAAAACATGCTCTGGTTCATTGGCATGTGTTGGCATTTGGAGCATGTGTACGTTCAAAAGTTGTTGTAGTCGTGCAACAGACCAGGTCCAGACCGGTCCACGTCCCTTCATATGCTGAATTATTTTTACTTATGATGGGGACAAACTGCATCAACCCCCTCAAAGTAATCAATTACTTTACCAATAGACCGTTATATATCTTAAATAGAAGTCATTTGAACTGAGTGAATCGTTGTAATGTGAATAGTCTATAGTGTCCTAGAACAATTAAATCTGGGCAGCAGTTTCTGGTTGTGTGTAGCCGCTACTGAGCTCCAGGATGACGGCTCCCAGCGGCAGTTGTTTAGCCGCCAATAGGTGACTGTGAGCCGGCCACAGGCACCGCAAGATGCTGGTCCTTCCCGGAGCCGTGGTAGTGGATTTTAGCCAGAAAGAGTGAGCGTCATGATGCACCGACAGTTAAGTTAAAGATAAAAGATCTGTGTTTTCCATTGAATACTGAAGTGCATATTTAAGTGTTTGACATGCCTGGCCATTTATTATTATTGCAAAGGAGATTCATTCTTGCATGTTTTGTTTTGTTGTGCACGATCAAAAAACATCTCCCCCCCTGCTTTTTTCACAAATCGCACCCTGGATAGCCCTGTTTGCATTTGCCTGTGTTGCCCATGCCACGGGCGATCCTGGTTGCAGTGGTCTACATTCTGTTTAAAAGGGATTCTAACTAGAGACATTTACATTTACATTTACATTTAGCATGCATCTTAGCATAATATTTATGCAGTTGCACCTTTTTGTTTTCCCATCCTGTACACATTCAAATATTTGTTCTTTTATTTTATTCATATTATTAATTCATTTATATTGTATGTATGTGTATTTTTCCAAGTATTTCATTTATACTTGTATTCTGTGATTTGTGACAAATTTTGCTGCTGTAACACCGTAATTTCCCAATTTTCTTGGGATCAATAAACACCTATCTATCGATCTATCTATCTATCTATCTATCTATCTATCTATCTATCTATCTATCTATCTATCTATCCATCTGCATACATGGAATCGTATTGATGAGCTTGTTGCATGAGATTCTGCAGGCGAAGCTAAATACACTGGCAGATTGTAATTTCTTACCTCTACTGGCATCTGATAGTTTCAGTTTTATTTGCTGAAGTGCTGAGTAGGTTGCTGCCGAGAATGCAGCGGCCGCTGTGCAGCGAGGTTTGTAGATTATTGTAAGAAACTTGGATATTGTTTCTGGAAAGAAACATTCATATTTAGTTTCCAATTGTCATGTCATTTTGATGCTTTAAACTTGACTTCTAAGGGAAATGGTGCTTCACAAAACTGCAGCAGATAAAGCTGAAACTATCTGCATTGCCAGACATCCCTATTTTGTATTATTAGCTGTTAACATGTTGTAGCTATTATTGTCATTTGGAAGAGAACCTTTAAACTAATAATTGCATCCTCAAAGCAGAAAGAGCAGCTTATTAACAACTCATCAGCTCATCAACTCATCTTCATCAAAAACCCACTTGACACAGTCAACGCAGGTAATTGATTTGAAATTAAAACAGCACAAAATATAAAACATAGAAATTGCGAGCACTTCTAAAATCCACTTAATGCCCTTGTTCTTTGTGTAAAGTAAAAAGCCTTTAATCTGCTGTATTAATATCACAACTTTATGAGGTAAATGTGTAACTGGATCTTAAAATGATAAACATTTGATGTTTAAATGCATACATGCACACCATTGCAAGAAAGAAAAATAAATTACTTTTGTCTGTAGCTGTTTCCTGTTGTTCTTCCTCCACCAGAGCTGATCCATTGTTCACTCCCATGGTTTCTCCTGACAGAGCTCCAGCAGGCTTGAAGGTTTAGTTTTAGTAATTGCATAAATGCATACCAGCCCTGTGGTAGCTGTTGCTCTTATAGTGCTTTTAATAAAACTGAAAATCTTCCTTTCCCCAAAGCAGGAACACAAGAACAGCCCAGTGTTCCCAATGTGGAATTATTTATCTCATATGAAAATACTGGCTCCTCCGCAGCCGTATGCAAAGCAGAGCTGGATCTGACAAGCAAACAAGGAGTTAAGCAGCTGATGTACTGCTGTAGCCGCCATGGAAGTCTCCATCATCATCTGTTCTTCATTCCTCCCATATAGTAAGATGTTGTTGAAAAATACTGACATTCATCAAGGAAATAACAGCGACATTCACACCTTAACTGCCTTTCACAGAGCTGATCTTTTTTTTCTTTTTCATCCTGTCTGGATCAACTGGACCTGCTATTTGAATTGCATCACAAGGCTATGTCTGTGCAGGTTCTCAGTCATCTAGGTCATGGTGGTTCTCTGTTGTGAGCAAAGACAACTGGACTTGCAGAAAGTCTTGGAGACGCAGTCCCGAGCTCCCTCACAAACCAGATCAAAAGACATTCACACTTTGACTCAGGTGACTCACAGATGACCTTTGACACCAATGACTCTCATGTGACTTCCAACAGCTCCCTACAACTCCCATGTGAGATCACCTTGAATGGATGTGCCAACAACTCCCATGGGACTCCCAACGATCCCCAATGATTCCCATGTGACACCACCTTCACCTGATGTGCCAACAACTCCTATGTGACTCCCAACGACTCCCTATGGCTCCCAGGAGACTCAGTGGGTATGTCACAGGTCCTTCAATTGCATCCACGTTTCCTTCACTTGCTCCCCTTTTTTGGCATCTTAGTCTGTCCCACCAAAGAATCATGGGAGACAAGGAAATCATGCGAATAGAGAGGAAACAAGGAAATGTGTTTTTAGAGGGATGAGACGTCCTTATCTCTAAAGCTTCACGTGAATCCGTCAGCTGTATTGAGACGACTTTGGGTTCAAGCGAGGAGTGAGGATAGATCAAATAAGAGAATTGGGATCCAGCCAATGAACCTCATGTGACTACGGGGCCTCAGGTGACACAAACAGCCAGATGTTTAATGTCTGGGACTCCCCACTAGTCAGTTGGAACTGAAGAAGTCTCTTGGATGAGAGACCAAACAGCTTCAAGAAATTCTGCAAGTCCAGTTGCCTTTGCTTGTCACAGAGAATCATAAGACAGTACAACATGCGCATTGTGCAAAGCGTTAAAAAAAAGAAGAGGTTTGCTGTCCAGTTTGAATTCATAAAATATTTTAAATAGTTTTAATCAAAATCCTCACATCTTTACAAATATTTGACAGCATTTACAGAGCATTTTCTTCCTCTTTCAAGTTTTACAATTCCGTTTGGCTTACACACGAGGGAGGGACTGTTGACTGAACACACTGCAATACTTTGAATATTTACAGCCAAAGACACAAGAATAAACATAAAAAAACAACTAAATCTAATTAAAGTGTACACCAAAGGCGAGAATAAGCAAGTCTTAATGCATAAAGTTGTACATGTTATTTTTTTCATTCAGCCTATCACTACACAGTGCGATCAAAAGAGGAGGAGGTGTTTAAATCAATGTCTATAGGACAAAGACAGAAGAAGCAACATATTCACAAATGTCACGTGCATTTGGCCCGCTATCATGAGAGGAAAACAGGAGCAGGTTTTCAAAGTGCTGCTCGTCTTGGCGTTCCAGTCGAGGAAACACTTTGCAGATATTCACAGCTGTGGTGCGATGATGTGGTCCTGATGCTGAGAGATTCTAATCACCATGTTAACAACAAATAGCCCATTTAGTTTCGACTATCAATAAAAAGAGTTCAACCCCATTGAGTTTAACTCAGATGGGACAGGGTTATGTTAAACAAATAATAAACAGTTTACTTCCAAAAGATTGCTCTTAAACAACCTCAGGGTTAGTATTAGGTTGAGAAAGTGCTATGTACTTATTTACAATGCGAGAAATGCCACTATACATGCTTTTTAATCATTAAAAACCGACTATCTGATATAATTTACATGTGCAAAAAAGCCTCTTGTTAAAAAAAAACGTAAAGGTGCCGCTACAAACCGAGATCAACAAAGTCTCCTTTCACCTTTTTATCTTCTCTAAGCGTGTGCAGAGTGTGTGTGAGTGTGTCCGACTCTGCCGTGTGTGTTTTGAGCTGGTCCGAAATAGGCCGGATCAGATCAGTTGTCCATAGGTAAATCCCGCTGTAAGCCATCGGCATTTTGCGGGACAGTTGACGCTGCGTCTGTGCAGCCTGGTGGCCTGTCACGGCTGACATTGAGCCGCGGGGCTCTTGTTTAACGGCCGACTTTTTTTGACAAAGAAACAAGACATCGTTCTCAGTCCTGAATTGACAAACTGCAATCTCACGGTTATCCAGACCACATCATACATGGATTCTTTTTTTTTTTTTTTTCTGAATGCCACAAAATCAGTTTTCTGTCTACAATAGAGCAGAGTTTTCAGTATGAAACACTAGTACAAAACAGACAAAAATCTCAACGTGCAAAACCAACAGTAGCTTGTACCAAATTTGACAGACATTGTAACAAAAAAACAACATTATCCCTTTGTCTCGACAAAACAATGAGCAGACATTCGATTGTCAGTACTCTAGCAACACGTATGAATTATCCCGGTTCAGGTCTCAGTGTGGCTTCATTTGTATTCTGGGGCTTTTCGCCACTCTTTCACCTCTTGTTGCTCACATACTGAACAAAACAAGCTAGTGCATGGGGAGCTGATGGCAACAAGCAACCTTTGGACCTGTTCTGATGGAATGAAATCCTATTATGTGTGTTGCATCCTCGAGATTCAGCCGCAGTCATGACCACCCAGCCTGTAAATCCAAAGCCCAGCGCTTTTCGGAGCCTTCGACATCGTCCTGCTGAGAGCGTCGGAGCGAAGAAGTGAGGGTGTAGGTGGAGAAGGCAGAAAGATCAGACAGGAATGGCAAAAATATATAGAAAAGCTAAATAACTCCTCCTGCTCGTAATCCTCAATCATTCCCCCATCTTTGATCCGTGACTAGATAACATTTTCCCACTCTCCAACTATTTTTGACTGGGTTGGGGGGGGTGGGGGATTTGAAATATGTTGGGATGCTGATGCTACGGCTCTTGGTGTTGGGGTCCAGTGTCAGTCCTTAGTGGCAGGGGTCAAAGGGCACCTCAGAGAGCCCTCCGTGGAGCTCCACTGATTCCTCCAACCAGGACATGACATCTCCAATGAGGTGGCCCCCGCAGGTTGCCTGGCTGTAGATCTCGTTGGGTGTCAGGACTCTGGACCAGAACTGGAGATCAGACAACTCTCCCATGAAGGACTGAGTGACGTCGAAGCGGCCTCCCACTGTGTCCTGCAAGGAGCAGTTAGAAACAGGTTTACAAGATCTTCTTTAGAAGATCTGTGAGCTTATAAAGTTATAAAACAAGGATTATAGCTAAATTGAGCCGACACTATGGCAATTATTTTTACATCCAATCCCAGAGGTTCTCAAACGTATTACTTAAAGGTTTGCATCTGATTCTTATTCAACGTCAGTAGCCCAGAACAATTGGCAATAATACTAACCCTAACTCTAACCCTGGAAACAACCCTAACCCTTGTGCCTTTGCCCCTAGTAATCCCCATCTTGGACGCTAGGCTTTAACCCAAACCTAACCCCAACAAAATAACATTGAATCAACTCACTTATGACTTCTACATAACATACATTCAAGTTGAGTTATTGTGTTTCTCGGTTGATTGTTGTGCCAACACCAGTACCTGGAATTCTGAACTGGTACCCCCCCAAAAAACTGTGGTAGCCCACTTTTTCTCTGTAATAATAAATAATAAATAATAAAACATTAATTTCAGTGTGAAAAATAAGTCTCTTAACTTATTGTTTACATTTTGCCATTCATTTAGAACAATTTACACACCATAAAAAATCCGTTCAGATCAACTCTGTTTCGTCACACCACCACTGTACATTCAAGGACACAATTATTTATTTAAGAAAATATATATACAAATAGAAAAATTTACACTTTATTAGGTATTGTTTTCATAACACAAGGTATTGTATGAGCTGGATCCGGATAGACTTTTGTCTGGATGCGGACCTTGGTCCGGACTTTGAGAAGCCCTGTCCTTAAGTCTTCTAAAGTCTTACTTTCCACAATCTACAGTTTTTGCATATACTGGATCTCTGCCAAAAACCATACCGTAAGTCTTACCTGCTCCTGGCCCAGGATAAAAGTCCCTCCTGGTTTAATGGGGTGCCAGGCGGACAAGTTCTGTCCCGAGCCTTTCTTCACCCCGTCCTGGTAGGCCTCCCAGACTCCGTCTCGTGTCGTCCACGTCATGCACACGTGATGCCACTTCCCATCGGTCATGGTTATTGGCATTGTCACCGCCTAAACTCACAGGGGGAGAGAGACAGACAGGAAGACAGAGACAGACATACCATTAAAGGGGAAGTTTGTCCATCTGGAGGAGTCTTTCCCAAAAATCACTGTAACATTGCCAAATAAAATTCCATGATAAACCTCTGTTGGATGATAGCTTTAGACAGATTCCTAATGTAGGGGAAGTGGATCAGTACAATATAAGACCCTCCAATCGGTTCATCTTCACAAACTCTTAAAACTGATTACAGACTGAGATTAATTTGCATTCTTTGATCAGCTGGATGACTGTCAAGTGTGTGACGAGAAGAATGTCACTCCGACAGACAATTAGGCCAATCAATTAGGATAATCAGATTAATTGCTGTGTTGTTGTGTTTGGTTTGAGCTCACTGCTCACAGTACTGGGGCAGGGAAGCTAGCTTTTTTTCAGAGAACAAAGGATTAGAAGGCTAATGGAATAATTAAATCATGTGCAAGTCAACAATCTGTGTACAAAGAAATGTCATTCAAACTGATCTCTCCACAATTTTGATAAAATGAAATCTGGACACAAATTTGTCCAAGTCAGGAGTTGCTCGACCTTTTCAACGAAGGGGCATCTCTAACTGTGTGTTATCACCTAATCAATCAATCAAATGAAACATGTTGGTTGCCTTGAGTACTCCTTCTTTCTGCACGGCACATCTGGTGTGTGGTACAGACCAAGACATGGTGGGTGTGATTTGCTCTTAACCCTGCACACACAAAACATGTCTCTTCCCATTGCTCTTCAGTCCGTGCATGTCACTGCTACCTGACAAGTTTGTGTGACTAACCAGTGACTGAGAGCATGACATGCCAAATATTGGGTCCTGAGTCTGAGGTCATTGCTGCCTCTCTTAATGGCTCTGACCTTCACTTGGGTGTTGATGCTGTCCTGTCAGTCTAAACTGTGACTATCACACCTCACTGTACGCAAGATTAGCAACACTCTGGGGAATTAAAGTGTGAGAACAGCAGCGTTACCTATCAATACCGCTCTCCTAAAGCTCGTGAAGCAGCTTTTTTGACTGGAAAATCCCTCTATAAGAACTTCCTATCCTTAATCCTTTAAAAAACAGTATAGCACCAGTATTTTCT
This sequence comes from Etheostoma cragini, assembly GCF_013103735.1. Taxonomy (NCBI): domain Eukaryota; kingdom Metazoa; phylum Chordata; class Actinopteri; order Perciformes; family Percidae; genus Etheostoma; species Etheostoma cragini. The sequence continues at coordinate 22,651,959 of NC_048420.1, read as the reverse complement.
TTTTAGGAGCTGTGTGGCAACTTAACAATTTCATTTGTAAAAGTGTCAACAAAGAGTTTTAAGGAGTAACATCTATATTTTCCAACCTGGACCCTATTTTCACATGTTTTATTGTCTAAGTGACTGGTCCATTATTACGCAAGACTGCAGAAGTAGTATCCCTACAGAGGTTGACCTATTTGTTAAAGAGCAAGAACCTTTTTTTTTTTTTTAAAGACCTAATACCGCTGATGCTAATCCCACCAGACTCAATTTAAATAAACAGTGCATTTATAAACACTTCATTCAAAGTCAACAGAAACAATTTAAAACTATCAAAAGTTGTCTTGGTACGTCCTTTTAAACGTTCAAACAATCACCTCTCACCTCTCTGGTTTGGTTGAAATAAACCCCTAACTCACCCATTTACATGTGGAAATAGGCCGGCTCTACACATGCTAAATGTGTTGTTTATTTAGATGTGGTGCAGCGAGATTGGCGATGGCGATTTTGGGGCTGTTTCTGGTTAAATGAATAGAATCCTACTCTTACACAAAAAAGTCTCTCTCTGTATGAGTCATTTCCATAATGTTGTCAGACATTTAGCATGATAATATAATAATATAAACAGCACTTTTAGTGGACATAAATTGACAGTGTACATTTGCCATCACATTTACATTACATTACTATTACAGCGTTTTGCTCATTACTGGACTAATAATTTTGTTCACATTAGTCACTAAGACACCAATGCACGGAACAATAGTGTCCATCTTGCAAACCTATGAAAGTACTCCTCAATGTCCAAGTCTGGGTTTCTTAACATGTCCTGGCCCTTGACTCTGTACAATACATCCTTGATTGCATTGTTTTTACCTTGTCGTTGATTAGCAGCTCCATGGGGTTGCTGCCCCATTCAATGAGCACCAGCTCATTGGCTTGTCCAGGTACAGCGTAGGAGAACGGAGTACCGAGGCCAGGACCTGCTCCGGCCTTCAGCCGCAGGCAGATGGTCATTGCAAAGATTTCGTTGACCACTGACCGCTTCATCCTGGCGTACATGTAGTTGGTCCTCATGGGGAAGTCGAGCAGAAAAGCGTTGGGACTCTTCAGCTTCTTGTGGTTTCCTGGTGAGGCAGAGAGTGCAGAATGTGGGTTAAATGTTGGCTTTTAATCACTGCAGAGGTCAAAATTTAAAAAAATATAAGCTAAACTGTACATAAGCTGTGTGAGTGTGTAAATGTGTGCAATGCGTTCTCATGAACAGGTTTTTATGGTAACTTCCAGTGAAAGTTAAGTTTGGCGGTCTTTACAGACCAAAAGGTGACTGTGCTGCACCAAGTTAAGTTTAGCCACCAAAACTTTTTTTAAGCTTGTGGTTTGGGTTTAAACAGTCCCCTTATGTAACCCTGGGACACAGACACCCGTTTTCTGGGTAAAGGTGTTTTTTTTTTGTCTTCAGGAACACAAACTCCACTTCCTTGCTTGAAAGTGGTGTTTTAGGACACAAATGTCCACCCTAACATCCTCCCAATGCGGATCCAGGCTCTTATCCGGCAATAGTCAACGTGGTGCCTACACCAATAAACACGTAGAATAAATACAAATTATGGTGCATAACGTTTCGTAGCGATATGTACGATTGTTTCATAAGAACAGCCTGGTGTGTGTACCAGTGTCGGGGTTGCCGTGGTGCAGCTGGCTGAGCACTGTTTCCAGCTTGCCGTGCCCAGCGCCGCGCAGATTTGTCTCTTTGCCGCTGGAAGCCAACCGCCGTGGGTTATGATCGATCCCGTGGCGGCTGTCATGGTGGTCGTTGCCATGGTGAATATCATGGTGATCATCATGGTGGTCATCGTGGTGTCCAGGCCCGTGGTGATAGTCGTGGTGACCATCGTGGTGATCGTCAGGGTGATAATCGTGGTGATCCTCAGGGTGGCCGTCATGATGGTCGTCGTAGTGGTAGGGGCTGTGATGGTTGCCATAGTGACCACGTTGCCGGCTATTGTGCCGGTCGTAGTGGTGATCGTGGTGATAGTTATGGTAACTGCCGCGATGGTTGTTCCTGCGGCTGCCGTGGTGGCTGTTGTGATGGCTGTCGTGGTGGTCGTCCCTGTGACCGGTACCGCGGTGTTCGTCCCGGTGACCGGTACCATGATGGTCGTCGAGGTGACTGCTGCCATGGTGGTCGTCGTGGTGATCATCGTGGTGGTCGTTGTGGTGACCGTAGTCATGGGTATCTCTGTAGTAGCTGTGGAGCTGCTCCTCCAGGGCGGTGATCTTCCGCTGGAGGAGTTCTCTCAGTGAGCTGGAGTAGGAGCTGGAGGAGTTCCTCGCCTGCAAACAAACAAAAACAGTCCTGAGTTCTTCTCTGTGGGATTCAGTTTCCACTTAAGATTTCGAGGGTTAGGATTTATCGATTTATAGTGGTGGAACCCTCTAGTGGCCGTTATAGTAATAATAAGTAATGTGGCAAAGTACAAGTGAGCCTATTTAATTCAATTCAGTTTATAGTATCAACTCACAACAAGAGTTAGCTCAAGACACTTTTACAACTAGTCCAGTTATTCCCCCAAAAGTAAGCATTTTGTGCTACAGTGGCGAGGAAACTTCATATTAGGGAGAATTGAAAGGAGCCACTTGAGGTGGTTTGGGCATCTGGTAAGGATGCCTCCTGGACGCCTCCCTAGGGAGGTGGTCCAGGTACATCGAGCTGGGAGGAGGCCTCGGGGAAGACCCAGGACTAGTTGGAGAGATTATATCTACAACCTGGCATGGGAACGCCTCGGGACCCCCTAGTCGGAGCTGGTTAATGTGGCTCAGGAAAGGGAAGTTTGGGGTCCCCTGCTGGAGCTGCTGCCCCCCACAACGCGATACCGGGTGAGCAGACAAAGATGGATGGACAGTCTAAGTATATGTCAGGTCTTGTCTTTCTTTCTAGCAGTCCTGCATTTAAAAGTGAACCGTTAGAACTTGAGGCCAAGAGGTGATGAATTTTATCTCTAATTGTAATAATTGTATCTTTAAAGAAGCACATGAAATTGACACTACTCAAAGTTATAGGAATAGATGGTTCAGTAACCGGTTCTATCACAGGAACACTTTTAGCATCATCAGCACCATCATTACACCTTAATAATTATTATCAACATCCTGCATAGATCCTCCTTAACAATTATTATCTTCTCAAAAAAAAGTTAGCGAAACTGAGCAAACACGATATGCTGAAGATGATGTGGAATACGGAAAAAGTTAGTAAGTGGACCATGAGTTAGGATTGTTCTGTTACTTCTTTCCAAGGTCAAGAATAAACTTTCAGTCGTCAAGAAATGTCAAAAGTAACAAGCTGTGAGCTTGAAGAAAACAATTGAATTTCGAAAGAACTAAAAGTCAAAAGCTCTTTGCAGTGAATTTAGTTATGTGCAGAAAATAAAGACAAATTGTGGAATGACATTTAAAGTTGCAGAGGAATAATTTCCGCCCCTCCCTTGTCTCCCTTGCTCATCCCTGTCTTTGTCACCAGATCCGGCTTTGTTCCCTGCCAGTGCACGCCATGATTAATAGCCTCGTCAGGGAGGATGAAGCTAATTGAAGATGAGGCTGGCTTGCGCCCTTAGGCGCGTGGCCAGAGGCTGGCGGTGTAGACATCCTGTTAGAGGAAGGAGTGACAGAACACAAATCCTGGCTTGGCTTCTGGTTTGTCTCACACCTTTGAGAGAGATTGAAGGGTATTTCAACACTTTCCCTGGAAACAACCTGCGATCACCTGCACTGATAAGGAGGCTTTTACAGGCCGGCGGGCAGCAGGGTCTCGCAATGTGAAACCAGCATCATTCAAAATTGTAAATACGTGTAACATCAGATTTGTTTCAGGTTCTGAAACACAATTTAGAGAATGTATCACTTGCTGTGTTACAAAATTGAGGGAGCCTTGACAACAGCTAAAACAGTTCCCAGTGAGCACTAATTTATTGCTTCATTGGGCTCCCACTGAATTTAATTTAAAGTAATGATGAATGAAGTCAGGATCAGTGGCTCCAAACCTTTTTGTCTCGTGACGCTTTAAAACGAGACAAAGTTGACTTACTTGGCCTGGTTTCCCCATCTTGTTTAATCTCAGTGAGATTAACCAGGACAAATAAAAGGTAAAGTTAACAATACTGATGTTGTGGAGATCTTTCCCAGAAAATAGAACCTTACCTCTTGCTCCTCTAAGCTTCCCTCATTAACTTGGATTGTTTGACACAAAGGTTGATTAGGGAGTGAGGGTTAATCAACTTAGAGAAACTTCCTGTTGGAGCTCAGTCTTGACCACTGATAGCCAACAGAAAGATCGAGAGCTGGAACAACTCTGAGGACATTAGCATCCAGAGACAACCAGCTGTGATATTCTCGTATGGCCATTTTGCTTAGTAGGTGCTGTGTGTCTCACAAAGATAGGTGATTTGGTTCTTAATGTGAGAAGTATCTCCTCCAACCTTGGACTCTTGCCTAAAATGTTTGCGTCAGACACCGTCAACCCCTTTTTTTTAAATACTGAATGTGGAACTAATCATAAAAAGGCCTTTTAATACAGGTATCACAACAGTCTCCTGTGGATGACCATGTCTCCATGAAACACATCCTTCCTACAATACTTTGGCAGCAGACAGCAGTTGCAGATGATTCGACGGCTGAGCTTCTGACCCTTAGTGACGCTAGGCATGACCCCAATTATGTCAAACCTTTGATAGGCTTCCGTCTCCCTGCAGTCTATTCCACTTCTCCTTGCTGACACATTACTTAGCATCTCAAAACGTTTGTATGGTGCAGGAGAAGTAAGTCCTTCTTCAGGCGCTTTTACAGAATGTTAACCCTTTTCACCTGTAATGTCGGAGCTTTAATTGCAGCCATATAACATATACAACAATATTTTTAGGCAGTAGACAGCGCTGTGCCTTGCTAGCCCTGCAGTGTTTTTGCATAGTTAGACTATTGCTTTCTTTAATTAGATTTTTTTAAATGTAATGTAACAGCTTCTTTAGGAGTCACTTTGGATCACCCAACTTGGGATAATTTGAATGAAAATGCATGAACCATTTGTCTTCTTTAAATACTGTAGTCTAGACAAGTTAAATAAATTGAGAAAAAAAAATGTTTATATGTATGTAATAATGTTTTCTTATAGTTTATTTACTTGCGGAACTTTCTACCTGCTTCAACTCTCTGTGGTCCCTTAGTTTGTGTTTCATTAACATTCGGCTGTCAGACAACAGCTGTAAGTCATTTTAAAGTCCTTCTACTTTTATACAAAGCAGCTTAGAACTGACCTACATCATAGAGAGAGAGAGAGAGATTCCCTGTCGTCTTACGTTCCTTCGTGAGCCCTTTAACATTTTACTGCTGGTCTAGAGATACTCAGAAGATTGATTGCAGATGCACCTTTTTTTTAGCCATGGGGAACAGCCTACACAAAGATATTAGAAAGGCGGGCTCTGCTGAAATGTTTAAAACTGCACTTTGAAACATGTTTCTTTAACCAGTCTTTTTTTCTAGCACCACTTCTGACAATGCGCACGCTTTAACAGGAGTCCCACATGCTGTTTTCAAATCTTTTTTGCCCTTTAAATGTCTTTTTCAAATAGTTGATCTTTAAAATGGCATGCTCCCTTTGAATCACTAAACACGGCATCTTTAACACATTCAAACAAAGTTTATAATTATTTGATTTTTCCCAAAACGTCTTGTACATTAGCCTGGAGTGATAAGTTTCAACCCACAGCTTACAATAGACAATTACAAAATGCACCGGACTGCTTTAAACATGTTCAACAGTTCATGTCAGTAAGATTTAACACTAACTTCAACTAATTATTTGTATACTGGGATTAGAAGCCCTCTTATATCCCCGGTGCTAGAAAACAAAAGGCAGTAGTGGCTAACGTTACAAGCCAGACAGTTAATACTGCAGGTCTACCTGTAAAAGCTACCATGGACTAGAGTTGGAACTCCAACGAGTCCCCCAAACCATACAACGGTATAGGTAGTTGATTCCTACCCTCTAATATGACCCACAGAAGCGCTTTCTGTCCAAGTGTTGTGAAACAGTCACAGTTTGGTTAGGTTTAGGCATCAAAACTACTTGCTTAAGTTTAGAAAAAGATTATGGTTACAGGGTTCAAATCAATTCATCTGTTCTGCTGCTTCCCTTCCGGTTACGCATGTGATGCAGAACGTGGCATGATTTCCTTTGTTACCCTCACCATTTCCTTTTTATTTTCAAATAGGAGACAAACCGGTCTTCTGGGTGGAATCCCTGTGTGTGACCCATCCACCTATCTCTATCCTCCGGCTTTGCTTCTGTAATAATTACTATGACCACTAGTCCCCCCCCCCCCCCATTACAAAACGTAAATACGAGTGGTAAATGCTGCTTGAACAAACGACTTTAGGAGCCGTTTTCCCTCAATTGTGTGACCCCTGTTGTGTCTTTAACTGTACTTCAGAAATGTCCATCAATCAGTGCATGTCTTTCTTGGCATTGGTCAGAACTCCCAACTCTTTGCAGTTTTGTGGTTAATTACCACTGGTGACGCAAAACAGGGCTCTTCTCTGAGCGGGCATTGCAGATTTTTGCACTCACCTGCAAGTTCTCGAGCCTCTCCTTCAGCGTCTGCAGTGTTTTGCCCGTCTGTTCAGGGGAGAAGGAGCTGTGTTTTCCGTATGTCGAGGGCTTCCTGTGGTGGGGGTCGGACCTGTGGCCGCCGTGGGAGTAGTGGTGGTCGCTGCTGTGATACGGCGAAGAACCGTGGTGTGAAGAGGAGGTCGTGTGGTGGCTGCCGTGCTGCCCGTGGTGGTCGTCCCGGTGGCCGTCGTGATGATTCTCATGATGGGTATCGTGATGGTTGTCGTGGTGATCCGTGCCATGGTGATCAGTGCCATGGTGACCACCACCGAAGCCCTCGCACAAGGTGAGCTTGGCGGTTAGCTCCCTGATGGTCTCCCGCTGGTCCAGGATGGTCTCCTTTTGCCTCACAAGGCTCTCGCGCAGGTGCAAGATGGTGGCTTTGGCCTCGTCGGACATCATGCCTCGCCGGCTACTGCCGTTGTGACCGTTTGTGTGGCCGTTACTGCTCGGTCCATGGGGCACACTGGGTGGGGAATAGCAGCTGGGGTCAGCTTCTGGGGGAATTGGGGTGCAAACAAACTTAGGGCTAATGCCATAGTCATATTCTATACCAGGCAAACCACCTGCTGCGGCTGCTGCACATGACAGGAAGTAGTAATAAATTAGAGAACGTAAGGGGGAGAAGGGAAGGATAGACCACAGAGAGACTCCCACCCATTGGTGGGGTTTTGCAGACAGAGGCATGAGGTTCAGAGGACTGACGTCTCTGGCCATGTTTGGCCGGAGTCCAAGTTATTCTTCGACAAATGACAGTCCTCCTAGGCCTTAGCTTATTTGTGACGAACACCATGAATAGAGGTTATAAGTGCTGGATTGAAAGGTGGTGGGGTAACGCATGTCAACCATAAAACTGCAGCTGGAAACTCCTCCCAGACCACATAAAGTCCTTTTGAACAACAAGCAGTACAAACTCCAAAGCAGTATTCCCAAAGCACACAAAGGGTGCTGCTGAGGTCTTCAGCTGTTAGTTGCTTCAACACAACCGTGCAATATCACTTGAGATTTCATGGCTCCATGGCGAGATAAGCTGGGCTGAAGGATCTTGATAGAACCTGCTGTCTCTGGGAAGAGGTGTTGGTCAGGCGATCCCTCTTGACTCCAAGAACCTCCTTTGTTCAACAGCCAAGAGTAATCCCTTTAACTTTGACTGACCACCCATCAGATCCCAGAGGGTGTCCAACCTTTAGAACAAGAAAAACAAGATACGTGTTGATATAATGGCAACTAAATGACTAACAGGAACTTTGTATCAACATTGATGTTTTGGTTTGTGTAATTTTCCGCTTGAAGCATAAACCATTTACATTGCAACAAAATATTAGAGATCACCCTACATAATTGTCAATATCTCTCATTAAAGGAGTAAAACTTGAAGGGGACGGATATCAAAAATATTTATCTATGTTTCTAACCATACTGCCTAATTTCTGATTCTGAGGTTTTCTAATTATATGACATAAACTAATAAACAGAAACTTCATATTTATTTTGCCATTGGTTGCTTGTCAGTAAAAAAAGAAATCAAGTTGTCTGTGCAGGTGTGGAACAACAGTCCATTGGTGTCACAGCCTAAGGCTGTTGGATCAGCCAGACAGCAAAAATAAACATGCAGGACACTTTTCCCTCTAAGCTCCTTATCTTCATAGCCTTTCACTAGTTGAAACACTCACAGCACCCATTAAGTACAAACCGCCGAGTCTCAGGCACTGCTCTCTCTGTGACACCGTCCTCCTCAGAAAAATGACAGCATTGGTTGTATGTGCAAGGGTTTTGGTCCACGCAATAGTTTAACATTGTGAGAAATACACGTAGGCTATCGGCCTTCTTGCAGAGAGTTTGATGAGCAGATTGATACCACTCTCACATCTGTATGTTTAACATGAAGCCACAGCCAGCAACCTGTTAGCTTAGCTTAGCATAAAGACCGACAACAAGAGGAAACAGCTAGTTTGGCTTGGTACAAAGGTGACAAAATCCACCTACAGGCACACAATTCTAGGCCCTGTGTAAAGACATCCTCTATGGGCCTCTTTGCATTCACAGCTAGCTATTCATTGTAACATCTTTTTGGGCCCTCCTCACTTGAGCTACTAACAGGACATTTATAGCACAAAGACAGGAAGTGACATCATGGTCAAAACCATGGTAAAATAGAAATTGAATGAACGGGTGTTATAAGTTTCACATTTCTACCAGGATTGATTTTGTAACCACTAGGTATTTTACAATTAACGTGCTAATTTTAAAGTTATTTCACTGAGTGAATCAAGTGGAAGATGAAGGCTTTAGTCTGATAGTGTAGACAACATGTGTGAGATTAAAGAGACATTATACGTCACTGAGGCACGAGGCATCACACATAAGCCCATACAGCATCATAAAGGCTAATGACACTGAGTGGGCAGTGAGGACAATAGCCTATCAGATATGTTTTTTTTAATTTTATCTCTGATTTTCTCCAATTGTTTTTACGGATGAAAATTAATTCTTTTAAATGTTTCTTTCAAATCATCATTGTACTCTTTTTTTCTGTACTTTTCTGTCTTTCAGAACAAAGTAACTACGGCTCACAGTGACTCTTAAAGACGCAGTGCATCCGGGCGATCTGTTCATGTTTTCCTCAGTGGAGACGTTGCGGGCTGCAGGAACGCGTCTCCCTGTGCACCTCCTCCTCTCAAGGGTGACCGACTAATAGGATTGGTTGGATTTAATGCTACGTAACGAGGGATTGGCCACAGGGTCGAGTTCTGCCAGAGCAACTTGCTCGCCCGCCCACAAAGCCAAGCCCTTGTTGCCAAACGTGACCAAGAAGAACGTGAGTGACATGTAGCCGGTTAACATTATGAGGCCATCAACAGCCACAATGAAGAAAGAAATAATAAAAATCACGTTTCCATAGGAAGTTTGCACTATATCTACTTTTTGGGGGGTGGCAGTAGCTCAGTCCGTAGGGAGTTAGGTTGGGAACCGGAGGGTTGCTGGTCCAAGTTCCCGAGCGGACCAAAGTACGAAGTGTAGATTGGTAACTGTCACTGCCAGGTGCTCTTGAGCAAGTCACCGTGCCCCCCCCCAACTGCTAAGGGTGCTAGTCCAGCTGGCAGCCCACTCACTCTGACATCTCTCCATTTGTGCATGAATAGGTCCTGAGCATATGTATGTGTATTTCAGGCCTGTGTGTAGTGATTACTAACAAAACAGAGTTTAATTCCAATAAACTGTATAAATTATTAAATAAATAAAAATTTGTTAAATTTCCTTGATGGCCACAAAATACATATTTGTCATATTTTTTATTTCAATAACACTTATGAAAGATGCCTTATGATATGTGCTATGCATGTACATACATGTACATTCCTGTGTGTTTACATATTTCAATAGTTGTTCTGGCATTTTGAGCTTATTTTGTTTTATTTATTTTTTAAACTAGTGTATTTAATGTATTATCTGCATGTGCGTAAGTTTGTATGTGTGCATGTCCCTAAAACTTGTGTTTTTCTAAAAAGGAAGAAGAAACATGACCAAGAAAGTTAGAAAGCCATCAAAAATCATACCTAGGCACTCAAGGCTGGTTACACAGAGTGATAAAATGGCTTTTAATAAATAGGGCAAAACATAAAAAATACACTAATGCTTGTTGCCTCGAGCCTTTCTCAGGGTGTGTGAACCTACATCTCTGCTTGCCGTTGTGCGATGTTATTGTGTGTACAGTGTCCAGACATGTGAACTTTCATCTTCTCAAGCCAATCCCATCCGAATGGATCAGTTATCCAGGTTCCCTAGATCTACGTGGCCTTGGCATGGCTCTACCTTACTCCAGCTTAAAGGCACCCCTCCTCCTCCTCTACCTGTGCAGGAAGTTGCATCATGAACTCACGAAGTTATTACACAAGTGCACCCTCCCTCCCTCCCTCCCTCCCCGTCGGGAGGTCCGGCTGGATGGTAAACTCGGTGTGGAGGAGAGTCGTGTCCGTGTGAACGTCACGGGCCAAAACACAACACAACAGCCAAGTGGTACTTTGAGGACTGAAGGTGTGGGAGGTGTTGTGAGACCATGTGTCAAAGCCATCAGTCCTAATTCCTTTTAACATCAAGGTGACAGACTAGGGGAGTGTTCCAACACCTTGATGGACATTCATTTATCCCAAGTAATTATAAGTACAGATTTGGGGAAACTGTTAAAAAAAACACCACTGTCATTGAGGGAAAAGTAGACAAAGGGAGATAGCATCATTTGAGACATTTTGTTGTTGAAGTATTATGTCTCAGATTTCTGTCATGGAACAATGTGGAACATTTAAAACACCATATAAAAAAGTAAACCTCATAGTGAAGTGTGTGAAGTATCTGGAAATCGCAGCGTCTTCTATATTTCCTCCACATGAGACATTTGAAACAATCAGACTTACCATTCAGAAACACTTAAAGTATTCTCTTCTTACAAGCAAACTGGAAAAGATTTTCTTCTTCTAATTCTTGGGTATAGCATGTCACGTACTTTTAAATCTGGATTTGTTTTCACTTCTTTGAGCAGTAAAAGACAACGTGTTTCCAACAGAATCAAAGGAATCTAAGGATAATGCTCATAGTTCTGAGGGAACTTTTAGCACCACCCTAACTTACGACATTGCATTTATTGAACCAGTAAAAGACGTGTTAAATTCAAAATCTCTTTCAGACAAACAGCATGAGACAGATAACGAGCTGTATCACTTTATAGGTGATAATGGACTGCCTACAATTCAATCAAAATGTTACTTAATGTAATTAGAAACATAAAAGCCTTTTGCTACAGTATGTAGACTATTATGTATGTCTATTATGTCCTTGGGTCAAATTTGACCCCTTTAAAAAATGTCTATATCTGCAATATGGGTTTTCTTTTTAACCAAATTAGCACAAAAAATGGATTGCCCAAATGCTCTTTGCCAATACAATTAATCACTTTCATTCCTGACTAAGCTCACCTGATGTTCCTCTGATCTTAACTATTAGTTTAATTAATTCATAGTTTCTACTTTTTTGACTCAAATATTAGGTATTATTAAATAATATCCTCTCAGCAGTCTTTATATCTGTCTGTACATCCTGAGCTCTCTGCATTAAACAAGCTATTTGAGTGTTGAAGCCTTTGTTAAATCAGACAAAGTATGAACCATTTTTTCATAGTCCACACTAGTCCCGCTTTGCCAGACCTTCCTCCTCAGTACGGTGGCTTTTATCTGTCAGAACCTTTGATGGTCAGAACATTGGCAGGAGGACTTTGTTTTAACATTATTAAGTTGTGAAGACTGTTTGTTATGCAGACTTGTAACACATGGGGACCTTTGAGGACTTTGTAAGGATGTTTCATTGTGAGATCTTACAGTTGTGAGGACTTTCCGTTACAATAACTTGCAGTGGTGAGGACTTTTAATTGCTAAGGACTTCTTTTTATGAGGTCTTTTTTTGCAAGGGCTGTCCACTATCACAACCTTTGCTTGTGAGGTCTGTTATCCATGTGAACTTTTGCTCATAAGGACTTTCAGTCGTGAGGAAATTTATTTTTGAGTGTATTTCAACTTTAACTTGTTATGTTGTTATATTAACTTGTTATGTCATCCGTCTTCCTGTATTATTCACATTTTAATACATAAATTGGTCCTGTCTTATCAGTGTTCAGGAAAAAAGACCCATCTCTTGAAAATGTCAGTACTTGTCTCCTGTAATAACCATGCCTGTGCATCAATCAAAGTTAGGAGGACGATGAAAGACGACCTCATTTAAAAAAGGTCATATGAATGAATTTAATGGATTGAAGTTTCCAATTTCCTGTTTGTATTTCTAGATTTCTGCAATCTAACATAAGCACAAAGAAATGCCATTATTCCTGGTAAATCTCATTCCTCGGGGAGAAATACTACAACTAAAATGTTCCAAGTAATTCTAAAACAACCACTGGTCTAACCTGGCTATCTAGATATAACTACTACTGTATTTCTACTGACAGTTTCTTTCACAGTGTTTGGCACATATATTCAATAACCAAGTTTTCTTGTTCCCACAGATATTACTCTCTTAATCTAAATTGGAGTTAAACTGATTTCCTGACCCTGCAAACATACTGTAAATGATATCTCTGCTATCTCGGATAAAGACGACTACACACTGGATGACTTTCAAAGTCTTCAGATTGCTGTCCTGATCACACAAGACGCAGCCTGTCTTAAAATGGGGTATCATGAAGATGTTGTGGTTTACACGTTACACGAGTGATCGGTGACGGTGATCGGTGCACATTATCCAAAACACACAGGAAAAAAAATTTGCAGCGAAGAAAAAGAAAAGACTATAGAGAGAATGGTTGGGGAGACGCAGGTCTGTTCTGAAGAGAAAGTTGGAAGTAGATAAATAATTTTGCAATGAACTCACATAGCTGTCGGCTCATATTGTGCGTATCTTGCGCTCTTATTGGCTTTAGTGTGTGTTTTCACACTCCAGATATTTCCACAGTCAAGATATTCAACCTGCTAGATTTCTCATGCCTCTGATCTGGGGCTTTTGTCGGCCATCACCAAAAACTTCTGTCGAGTTGAAAATCAGGGTTTTAAATCGCGTTGCTGCTGACAGACAAACGAACACAATCAAGTATGATAACAACAGTTTTCTAGAAACAAATGTGTGTTAATATGAGCAATCAGACTAAAACAAAAATCTATCTATCTTCCTGTCACTGCAAACCAGAACTAGCTTAATTAAAAATCCACTAAAAAGGGCCAAAGGCTCCCTTATTTTGACTCCCCCTCTGAATGCAGTCCCGTCTCACATCCACATAGCTACGTGTAATTACAGTTTCGAGCTCCACGAGGGTCAACAGCCTTCTGCTGTGGAGCCGCTAAGTGCCACAACTGCTGAGTGGTTTCACTGAACCTTTGCACTTCTGTCAGTAATTTAGTCTTTTGTAATTTTCACTTCATATTCACTTCACTTCCATTAGCCTGAACTGATTGTGTCTCCAAAAGCAACGAAGCCCAGTGGCAGCACGTCTAACTGTGATAGCAAATGCTGAAATTTCTCCTTTCTTTTTAGAATCACTAAACAAAGGCCACCCATCGACGGATTCCTTAAAGGTCCAACATGAATTATATTGATTGTAATAAATCCCCAAATTAGCCCAATGCGTCAGCAGATATTATGGAAACATGCTAAGTTGAAACATCTTTTCTGCTAACAATGCTAATGACAGTAGTGCGGTTCTGTGTTATGACCTGTGTGTTGGTATCACCTGCCCAGTTTGGCAGCTAGGCCGGGTTGCCCGATATACCTGTAAAAACGTAAACCCAGTGCCCCACAGCTGTAACGTTAGGCAGCATTAGCAATGAAAGCAGCAAACAAATGTTTCAAAAGAAATGGATTCTACCGGACCTAAAAAAAACGGCTTGTTTCTAACAGTTGCGTGACCAGAGATTGGTCAGTAAATAAAACAATAAGAGATGGTGGTCTTTGATTAGGGTCAAGAATGAATCCAATCGAGATAGGATAGAGATAGGAGATAGACTGAGTTGAAAAGAAACTTGTGTTTTGGCAAAATTAATTAAAAGCATTTCTTTTTCTTTGAAGGTTGTCTGTCTTACCACCACCTAAGGATTTAAGTCCCTGCTCAATCTTTGAAATATCGTTTATTTCAATTCTTGGCCGTCAGTGATTTAGTGAGACACGTCGTCACGTTTGTCAAGAAGTGGATTTGTGACCTGAGGGGTGATGGATCTCCTTACATTTTGTTTGGCTTCTGTAAGCTGTCCCTGGCTTTGCTGCAGCTAATGAAGAGGAATCAAACCAAGGTCTCAGTGCTGCACGTGGCCTCCAGCCCATCAGCCCTGCAGACTGGGGCCGCGGAACGCCCCGCAGAACACAAAGGAAGGGACTGAAGAGAACACCAAAGCCACAACAACACAAGACTCTCCTGTTTTATTTGACACATATTACTGATGTTAAGTTGGAAGAGACATTTCAATTGAAACAATTTATGAACTTAATATTCACACTACTTACTTTGCATAACAAATGTAAGACCAATATGACACATCTGAACAAACAACACTTATGCTAATGGCATGATGGCACAGCAAATGATCCCCAAATGAGATACAGCTGCTACAGTGCTGTCTATTTGAATTGCTTTGCCTATTCAATTTCATGATCACTTAACTGGATGTATTTATACTTGTAAACTCCATCTGTAAAATCGTAAGGCGATTGCATGAAGGCTAGAGACAAGGTGTCAAATACCTCAAGATCTTAGCTGCACGTGAGCTAGAGCTCATCAAACCGGCGCTGGATATTAGACGTGGCTGAAGATGCATGCAGAGATTGGGACAGTTGGGGGGGGGATTAATTTAGCCGGAAAATATCGGCACCAAGATAGTTTCTTTCACCGGTTTAGGTACTCCGACAAGGTACAAAAACAAATACAAAATCACCACAAAATGAATCATATTCAGTTACCCATCGGCTGCAATTTACTGATGCTACCAAGTCTAATCTTACACACAAAAGAGGTTTTAATGCAATAATTAAAATGTTGTTTCCCATTGTTAAATAGCAATGAACACATGAGAAAGTAGCCTTTCATTTCAAGACTTCAGCTCAAGTCTTTCAACATAAACCATCCACTTCCTATCATAGCGCAGCAACGCTTTATGAAAGTTTCAGGAAGTGTCTTTAGCTTAGCCGGCTGCTTATTGTTCACTGACACGAGAGGCAGTCATTTGAAATGACAGGCCTTTTGGTTTATAACAAAGATTCATGCAGCCTTTTATGGAGAATCAGAGAGCAAAAATAGAAATGCAAATAAGCAAAAGTACATTTTCCAACATCCCGTTCCTGCACCAGGAAATATCTTGCCCAAGGTTCAGTCAGTACATTGTTAAGTTAATTTAAGGGTGTTTTTTTTTTAAATTTCAGAACAAGTTTAGATATATTTTTGGCAGAAATTAAATTACTCAATCAATCACTCTTGAGCTGCTGTGCTATTTGTGCAGCATGTACACATAGCACATAAGCTTACAGCTTATAGTCTTCTGCCCCATATAGAAAATCCTTATAAGTGTATTACATAACTAAATGAATCACGCTTATTTTTGCAATATTGAAAATGAGAAAATGAGAAATGCTGATGATTTGAGCACAAAACATCAACATCTCAGTATGCAGGAGCATAATTTACATACATCTACATCACTGTAAATCAACTGAGGAGTTCAGTTTGAACTTTGTGTTCCAACATTGCATGATTGAGTAGCTCAAACGAGAGGATTAACACTTGTTCATATATGTTTAAAATACCAGAGGTTTTGCTTTTAAGAAATAAAAAATAACTTTGTGAGAAAGAAACAATAAGTTTTATTACCTGCAAGTTTGAAGTTCCCAAGCTGGTTAGTCCATTCAGCACACTGATGAGCTTGAGGAGGATTGGCTTTAGGTAGATAATTTTAACTCTCTCCCTCTCTCTCTCTCTCTCTCTCTGTGTCCCTCTGTCTCTCTGTCTCCCTCTCTCTCTCTGTGTCTCTCTCATGTACCTTTATCCTAGCTCATAACTAGCTCCCAACTGCCATTTTGTATCAGGGGTTCTCGCTTTTTTGCATGAGACTTGTGAATATTTTTAAGAAACCAAAAGTTCCTTACTCAACCATTGAGAGAAAGTTGGAGATGATCTGAGCAGGGTAGTGATCCTCAGATCAACTTTAAAACATAATTTAAGCAAGAAGTGGTCTTTATATTAACAGACCATCATAACTTTTCTTTGGCTTTAAATTACGCTTGTTAAAAAACTATGTAGAAAACTAATTTTAAATTTTTTTAAACTGAGTTATTTTAACTCTGCAAACCCATTTCAATGTATTACACGGGCTGTAAGTTCTCACTGTGAAATCCCAGGGCTGGGTCAAACTATTTGAATTCCCTCTAATCACTTTGGCATCTGGCATCCTTTTAATTGAAGATTGGGGTTAAGCCTTTAGCCTTGACCGAGCTCCTCGCAAATGGAACCACGCCCCCCTATTTACAATTTTAGGTGCTTCACGATTCGAGTTTACGACTGAAGAAGTCCCACGAACCTGATTGGCCCGAGTGACAGACCTGCTAATGATGAGTACACAACAAGTCAGAGATGTTATTTAAGTAAACATATGCAGGTGTTTCTGTTCACTTTACCATCTAGGTTAGGATAAATCAGTAAAAGTAAATGTGATGCCAATAGTCCCGACCAAGCGTGTTTAGATCTGATGCCAAAGGAGACTTTTAGTTCCAATACCAACGCCAAAGACACCTGACTGAGCGTCCATATTTTACGGGAAATTGGCCTCAAACTGGAAAAAGGTGTAAAAAAAATCAACCCTTTATTTAAAAAGGAATTAACTTTTCCCTTTTAAGTTAATGGTGTGACAACCTAACTGTGTACCTATGAAACCAGAAAAATGTCCACGTTTTTAAATCTTCTAATCATCTTTATTTTGCTTTTCGTGTACTGTGCATGTGCAACTGAAATGAGTTTTGAGGGCTGATGGAGTCCATGTAGGTGTAATCATACAGGTTCTCCAACAGACAGCAGGTATGTTGAAGCTATTTTTACAGACCAGCTCCGCTTTCTAGTGCTGTTGAACGATAGATGTCAGGAAATCATTTTAATCCCCCAATGTATTCATGCCAGAATGAAACAAAGCTCTTCATGTGATAAAATCAGTTCAGTCGGTGTAGAACTGACAGATATATTATAGTTTTCAGAGTAAGATTAGCACATTTTAAATACAACCATTTCACAGGAATAAAACTAGGAATAAATTTGAATATTTCTGTTCCAACTGTGGAATAGAAATGTCTGTGAAATTTCATCTGATCTGTCATTTGATTGACAGCTCATACAAGCTGCAGTGCTGTTACAAATGACCTTATATAACCACTAAAACATGATTTTAGGACTGATTTAAACATTTTGACAGCAAAGTTGTAAAAGAAAAGAAGAGCTTTTGCTGCTTTTGAAAAACAATATTTACATAATGATGGTTTTAACCTCCTTTTGCTGTTGCTGTTCTGCTTGTTTCAGCCTTACAAAAACAAGCTCAGAAGAGATTTGTTGAGTTTCTGATTTTTTTTTGTTGATATTCCACAAAAACCAACATTTATGTGCAAGTTATTTGCATGAAATCACGCACTGGAATTTGTTTTGCTATTTTCACAAACTAAGGGCATCAATGTCATGATATGGAAAAAAAAAGTTCCCTTTCTTCTTGAATTGACATTCAAAATTAGAATTTGACCACTGACATCTGTGCCTGTTTTAATGATGTTAGCATAATGAGTGTGGCTCCTCATTACTCCGCCAACATCTCATTTTGTGAATTACATTATCTGTGGTTACCACCTGAGGTTGAGGTCACAAAAGCTTTCAAACAATGATGGAATAGAGTCAACTTCTTTTTGCTCATACAGCATATAATGATTTAGTATCAATGCTGCAGCTTGGAGACGAAGAAAATGAAAAATAACAAGGAGTGCATAAGCACCGAATTAGGTTTTCCTCTGTGGCTCACGGGCGCACGCCCTTTAAAAGAAAAAAGCTTGGGAAAAACATTGAATTTCTAAACCTTAGGAAATGGACAGCTGCCGACACAAACTCACACAACTATTAACTCGATAATAAAGCCGTAAAGTATCTTTCAACTCAGGACAGCGCCACATTTCACAGATACAGATTACAGGAAAAAACGGAAATTAAGAATCAATTGTACAGGGGACTGACAGCGACATAACCAGTCACACTATGACAGATGTTCCACTTAGCACCAACGGCAATGTTTCCTTTTTAAATGAACATCTAGTATTTTCAAGCTCCAGAGCACCCATGGCATCGGCGCCTATAGCTCGGTGTGCATTTTTGTTGCGCACAATTGTATTTTAGTTTACGTTGTAGCGGCTCAGAAAGAAACCAAGCTTGAACCCCTAAAAGCATGACTCACCGACAGGCAGCTTAAGACTGAAGTTTACTTTGGCCAAATACACGCAAGGATCGCAACCAGACAGTCAGATCAGGGAAACAAATCCAATAAGGGGCTCGGTAGAGAATCATCAAAACGGCAGGCAGGATGAAGGCTGCTAAGCTAGGCGGAAGCCTTTAGACAATTTGGCAAAGCCACGGGCTGCTTTTCATTACGCTACCTAATGCGTCCTCTTGCCTTCTGTGACCCGGAAATCGTTCCCAGAGGAAGCTTCTAGAGGAGCGAGGAACACCCCAAAACACATTTTTTGTTCCCTGAGTTATACAATCAAATGAAGATGCTCCACACTATGACAACTTTGTTTTTACTGTGTTTAGACAGACTTAAGTTCAGAAACAAAGTAATGTCATACACAGAAAGTACAGTGCTCTCACTGTGTCTTGTTCTGCCGTAATTACCGTAACACATCCTCAAGACAATGAACCTTTCATACATATGGTTATTTGGACCGTGACCTGCGGGTCATCGCTGACGTAGGTGGATGATTAGTTCTAATTGTCTTTTGTACAATAACAACTAAAGACAGAGGACAGCTGCTGATGGAGGGCGTACACGGATGACTAACAAGGTCACGGAGAAAACGAAAGAACAAAACAGAAAAAACTGTGTAAAGAAAAGCCCCGGTGTGCATCTGCCTACATCTGTACATTATGAGTCACAGGTTGAGAAAGACGGACCAGGAAGGAGGGATGAGCTTGATTTGACACACCAGAATGCTACCATTTTCTCCGTTTGTTTCTTCAAACCCTCTCTTTTCTGCTTTCCAAACTGTGTTTTTTTTTGCTTTTTTACTATATCTTTAAACTTGTCTCCAATTCTGTCCTTTGATGGCATTTTCTTTTTCTCTCTCTGCCTCAGCAACCGCTTTAAGTCAGACAGAGAGCCACAAGAAAAGTAGCTGAGACAGCTTTGCTCTCACTGGGGTGACAATGATCCTACTTCTTTGGAAACTACATGAATACATGTAATGGATACATAGTCAGACTTTTCAATTTAAAAATAAAGAACCTTCATAAAATTAGCAAACAATTATGTGGCGGTCCCCCTGGAGTCAAGCTTGCTTTATGGTTTTGCAGAGGCTCCGTGTAGAGCTTTTGCCGTTGCCTACGTAAATGGCCTGAAGTTTATAACGCTACCAAGCCACGGCCATTGTGTGTTGCCGCAACGTGTAGTTACGTTTTTGAAAGGTGCATGTCAGGCGGCGTAGGGTCCGCCGTAGGTAGGTGAAGTTAGACGTATAAATCAGGCGTGACTCCAAGGTCCCCCTACGTGTCACAGACCCCCTGATGAAGATCTCTGATCTACAGGACACATTTATTAGTAGTGCTTTGCAGTATGTACACATTGTGTGGCGTATTGACACGGGACCCCTATTAACTGTCACTCTGCCAAATGGCATGCTGGGTACAGTTAGTGCTCCGTCGCACGCTACTGTAGATTCAAGAACAGATGAGGAAAGAGAGACCAGAGGTGTTACATTGTGTAAAACTAACTTTTCACAATTCAAGCATCGGCTGTTTGTGTGAGTGGTTCTCAAGTAAGCTGCATGCAGCAACACCGAAGGCCAAGCAACCGATCATTGCCAGGACACTCTTGTAAAAGAGATTTTTAATCTCAAGGAGTTTTTTTTATCCTGGTTAAATAAAGGTTTGAATGAATGAACCGAACATCGATGCATCCACGTTGCCGAACTGTGGCGGTTTCGTTGTTGCTATTTTAAAATGGAACTAGCTAGTTAGCTAGTTAGTGTCACAGGACGTATCCCCACGGAAGTTGTGTTAATGTTTTGTCCGCGTCTTCACACAAATGAACCATAAACTGAGTGTCAGGGGGAGTAGGGCTGGTCAGCGTTGAAGCTGAAGACACGCCGAGCCAAACAATGCCAGGTAGGCCTTTAACCCTTACTTTCAAGTCGTGCTGCCAAGCAGTTAGCTTTTCTAATTTTCAAATGTTCAAGTACAACCAAGCTCTGGTACAATCGTAGACGTAACGAGAGTAATCAAGTTTCCCAAGGGTTGGTAGACTGTACATCTGATACAGTATGTTCATGACAAGATGTGATAAGAATTGCTATGGTACAGATTGTCAGTCTGTAAACATGAACCTGAACTGAGGGGAGCTTCGCCCCCAACAGGTCAGACATCACAATCAATTGTCTTTCCCCTTTGAGTTGTTGTAATCCCATCAGACCTCTCTGCAACACACAAGTTCAGGGTTCAGGCTCCAACTCTCTGCACGCCTGAAGGATCAGAGCAGCTCAGTAACACACCCTCCACCACCCATCCCTCCCTGCCAGGGAGTGCCATCTTATGGTTAGCGCTCACCACTGCACGGGGGATTGATGCACTGGTGGATTAAGTACTGCAGTTTACCATTAAAATACAGTCAGCACACCCTTAGGTTACTTGTTCATGTATCGCCTGATTGGCTGAGTGAGCTCGGAGTACAAAGTGAATAAATAGTACTCTCTTTTCTCTGAACACTTTGAGTTCAAAGCACCCAACCTTCGGTTGCTCCTTAAGACCAATAGCTAGGGCTGTAACGATGTGCGATATGAAACTGAAATCATCACACTCATATCCACGAACTTGTGTCACAGAGTGAAAAGGCAGAATCGCAACACACCCCTTCCAACTCCCAGAGTTAGTCGATAGACACCAAAAGACTTTTCCTCTTTGGGTCCCCTTACAGATTGAAAGTGGACTTGTCCATTACTGTTACCATTATTCTTACGTCTCATTCCAGCAAGTTAATGAACCACTGAAACGATTTTGGAAACATTATTTTAAGATACAAAAGAATCTTTTGTTGGATTATTTGTTGGACACATTTATTAATAGATCATTATCAATAAATAAGGTTTCTGTTGAGTGTTGCAAATTGGGACATAATCAATAACAAAATGATGCCATGTGGCAGAAAAAAGTTGTATTATGTTTACTGAGTATCTAGTAACTCTCCTCTAGAGCCCCCCCCCCCAAAAAAACAATCTAGGTTTGTATTAAATCGTGGGTCAAAAATCGGGATACGAACCAAATCGTGGGTTTGGTGTGTCATTCCAGTCCTACCAATAGCTGTAAAGTCTGGTGTAAAGTTACCTCATCCTGTCTAAGGAATAAAATCAAAACTAAATTGAGCCACATTGTACTTTTTGTATGATTTGAACGGCTAGGGGTCACAGTGAAGTAGCAATGAACACATTGCAGTGGTAAAAAAAAGAAAGCATTAAATCAATGAACGATTTTTCTTCAATCAGTTCACAAACCCCCTTATTTCTGTTCCATGTATGAGTTCCCTAGTGCATTAAAACAGATTTCAGCATCAATAGATCATCAATAAATAAAGATATCGTTGCATGCTTTATGGGACAAAGGTTGAAATGCCAACATCATTTAATCATGTTAAATCACTTCGGTGAAACCTTTTTGTATTCACCACATATTAAACCATTGGAAAACGTTGTAACTGGTCTTGAACCAGCAGCTTCAGGGCTGAATATTAATTAAAAATAACGATCATGTAATCAGTTGGAGACTCTGAGCTGCTCTAAACCAGCCTCCACCGTCCACCTCAGCATGCTGTGCATTTTAATGTGGCTGCTCAGGCTCAGCGGTGAGGTAACTGTCTGATCCTGTCTTCTCTCCGTGTCAATCACTCTTCGGTTCTTCTCTTTCCTCGCTGTTCTTTTCTTAATCTGCCTCTTCCTTTCTATTCAGTCCTCCAACTCTATCTGTCTGACCTTCTTGTTTGCACACAAACCATTTATCACAATGCCAGGCACATCTGACTGCAGTATTCTCTCTGCAGTACTCCTTCAGCTCTCTCTCTCTCACACACACACACACACACACACACACACACACACACACACACACACACACACACACACACACACACACACACACACACACACACACACACACACACACACACACACACACACACACAGAGTTAAAAAACACTGAAGGAATACTTAGTGTAGACTACTAGAGTATATATCTTATAATATCTATATCAAATTAGTTGAAGTGAATGTTTGGTTTGTATAGAAGCCTTCTTACTGGATTATATTGCTTTCTTATATTTCTTATATATATATATTTCTTGTGTCTGAGTTCTACCCAAAGCTCCTGATAATCTGGTTGTTGGATATGAATGTGAAGAGCATTAAAGTATTAGTTAAGCTTTTAGATTTTGAGCATACTACAACACACCCACACACCCACACAAATGTATTTTCCAGTGACGGGCGCGTGTTGTGAAACTGTTTTATACACTTGGTTTGTGAATATAAATGCAAATAATTGGGTTAGGGTTAGAAAAAGTACATTTATTACGTCATTTAAAGTGACTAGATGTAATTTTTTAATGTTTGTGAAGTCATTTTTCATACAATGGTCCTAAATTACCAGTAACAGCAAACAAGACCAACTAAAGAACGCTATCTTTATATTGTTTTTTAGTAAGGCATCTGCCGGGTCCTATTTTCCCACAAAGTAACAGCCTGATTCGTGGCAGACAGATGGCGCTACAGTAACACATTCTGATTGGTCCCGGATTTCTTTGTAATACCGAAAAAGCCTGTGTTAGCGTATCCAGCCCGCGGAGCCGGGTAAAAGGTAGCAGGAGATTTCTTCATATGGGCCTAATTGTATTTTAATGTTATTTTAGAAGTTATCAGTTGTAATTATGGCTGATGCCGGGGCAGGGCCAACACAAAAAAGAAGGAAATCAAACCTCATGTTGTCTTCGGGTCATATTTGACCCATTTTCAAAGTTTTCTTTTTTATATTTCGGAAAAAAGGAAATCCAATTTTCAAAAAAAATATCTTAATCCAAAAAAATCTAAAATACCAAAACTTCTTAAATCAAAACTTTGTAAAAACCAAAAAAAATGTTGAAATAAGGGGAATAATGTTTTTAATGGTCAAAGGGAAGACTAAAAAGAACTGCTAAAAGTTAAAAGGGAAAGTGAAAGACAACGGGCGATAACATGAGTCAACTTCGGATGGAGACAATTACAGGATTGTAAGGGATTCAAAACACACCCTCAATTGGCCCTCAGGTATGGAAAATGTCTATTTCATTTGAAAAATAGCAGAGCAAAACATTCATTGTGACAATGTGACCTCCCAGTAACACTTCCTCAGTAATACAACACCATCTAGAAGAGAGATTTAAGGCAGCAGGTGTGGTTAAAACACAACCGCTTTGTCCAAAGTGGCCACTACGATCAATCCAAACTGACTTTAGGGCGGACACAAACAGCGGCCTCCGGGGGAAAAGTCCTGTCTTTGTTTGACACATCCAACGTCCGTTCTACACAGAAACATATTTGTGATACGTGACAATTGAGAATGCAGTTTTGTTGTACAGTAACTTCCATTTCCCCCCTTATGTGACCTAGCAGGTCCAAATAGCTTATTCAGGGTTTCATCACATCAAAACGTTACAATCCACCCCTAGAATAGACATTTTTAGAGTTCTATTTATAGTATTTTCCTTTCAAAGACATGGTCTTTTAGTACAAACTGTGATGGTGTGAGGGTTTTTCACTGTCTGGTTGGAATTGATCTCACGGCTCCGACATCTGACCATGTGAGCCAACGGGCAGCTAACCTGACAGGGTAACTTGTTTTCGAGGTGATGAATCAACAATTCCCTTTTCAATCAGCAGGATCGTAGCGGTGGCCGCAGACACGAGACTCCCAGGCGGAGTCGAGCTGACACAAGCCCACCCGCTGCAGCTTTTTCCCCTGGGTCGGCTTTAATGTCATTAACAGGTGGGGGGCAAAAATAGATAGAAGCACATACACACACAGATAAGGAGTTGGGGTCGTGTGTGTGTGCGTGTGCGTCGGTGTGGTGTGACACATTTCTACAACAAGTACATTTTGAAGCCATTAGACTTGTCCGGCACAACTGTCCACGTTAGCATAAACAAACAGATTCACTTTCAGAAGCTACTGCATTCCTCTCACACTCACGCACACTCTTAAATATCCC